>NC_077231.1:42755042-43042542 GCF_027887165.1 Monodelphis domestica
GTTCCTGAGGAGATAAGTAAGTGATATGATACTCTCATCTCTTTGAGGACTTGTCACAGTTTGAGTGATCCATATATTCAAAGGTTTGAGTGTAGTCGATGAAGCAGAAGAAGACAGTCGTCCCCCCTTCCCCCCGGAACTTTATCATTTTCTCTATAATCCATTGAACACTGGCAATTTGGTCTCTAGTTCCTCAGCCTTTTTGAAATCCAGCCTGCTCTTATAGTCTGGAAGTCTAGTCTACTACAATGGACGATGAAAGAGATCATCAGAGTTGAAATAAGGATGGCCATTATCAATAATTCACAAATGAAACTTTGTTATGCAAGAGTCAATGGAGAGAAAGGGATCACTGTAAGGGAGGTAAGGAAGGTACGATCAAAAAGACTTGGCATGTATTTATTTGGTGAGCATGTAACACCCAGTTTTAAATTTTATGTACATGTTTAAATGCAGCTAGATGTCAGAGTGGATAGAATGCCAGGCCTGGAGTCAAGAAGACCCAAGTTCAAATCTGACTTAAGATACTTACTAACTGCACAACCCTGGGAAAGTCACTTAAGTCAGTTTACCTCAGTTTCCACATCTGTAAAATGTTGTTGTTTGTCTTTGTTTCAAAGAGGAGCAATGACATCACAGGGTGATATTTTGACTTGCTCAGGAATTGAATTTAAGTAAAGTAAAGATACAAAGTCATTGATATCACTCTTCTAGAGTCTCTGAGTTCAGTGGTCAAGACAAAAGTCAGTATGACCGGTGATGGTCTGATCAAGCTCTAAGGGCTCCATAGTGCTCCAAGTGCTTCAACTGGAATGAGGTTGGGAAGAGAGGGCATTTGTGTGTACATGTGTGTAGCTATACAACATCCCAATTCATCTCCATGACTTTGACCAAACTATCTTCCTATACCAGGAATGCCCTCTCTCCTCAGCTCAACTTCTTAAGAATCCCTAGTGCCTTCCAAAGCTTGGTTCAACTATCATCTCTTACACAACATGATCTATCCTAATCCCCGTAACTACTTCTGTCTTCCCCAAATTGTATATTTCTCTTGTACAGACTTTGGGTCTATTTATACATGTCTGTGTTGTTTCCCCAATAGAATGCAAGTTCCTGGAGGGAAGGGACTATCTTGTTTATGTCTTTGTATCTTGAGAGACTCACACATTTTAAACCCTTAAACCAAGCCTGTTGGCTGATATCTGTCTTTATATATGAGAAACCCAAATAAGTCCCTTCTTTCTCACTCCAACATTTCATATGTTTAATTAATGTTTTAAAAGAAAATGGTGATATACAGGCAGAAACTCAGAGCCCTTCAGAAACAGCCCTTCAGTAACTTGGAAGAGGCAAATCCCAGGTGGACCCAATTCTAATTCCGCGAAGAGTCACATGCTTTCCAGGAGATGATGAAGAAACGCATCTTCAACCATTATAAAGATCTAATGTTTCATTCTTTCTAAAAGGCTGACAGGTTTTCAAATGTTAATGGCATTAGCAATGATTTCCATAATGTTAACAGTGGCAGAGGTACCCAAAGTCCAACAGAAAAAAGGGGATGCCATTCCCAAATGCTAAGAGGTTCATGATAAAGGCATCACCATTAAACAGAACATTCGATGCGTTAAAATGGCCCAAAGAAACAAGAGGAGTCGGGATTCAAAGGCCAGTCTGGAGAAGTTTTCTTGAGTAAAAAGTCAACACTTGAAAGAAACAAGAATACGGGAGGAATATATATTATCCAGCGTCTGTCCCAAAGAAAGAATGTGCACACTAGGACAATATCACATGTCATTTTAGCACTGATACATCATTAAGAATTGGCACACCACAATACTGAATATCCAAAGGTTGGATACTGTGTCTAAGCTTTATTTTTTTGTTTCGATATTTCACATACCAGTTAGATCATCAAATGTGTTTATTATATAAAATGATATTTTTTCCAACTCTATGTAAAAAATGATTTTTACCATTTAAAAAAAAACTTTACCCTCTCTCTAAGTGTCAGTTTCAAGGCAGAAGAGTGGTAAGAGTCAGACAACTGTGGTTAAGTGACTTGCCCAGGGTCACACAGCTAGAAACTATCTGAGGTCACATTTGAACCCAGGACCTCCCATATTCACACCTGGCTCTCTATCCACAGAGCCATCTAGCAGCCCTTTAACATTTTTTTCTCAAAATTTTGAGTTCCAAATTCCCTCCCTCCTTCTATCTCTTTCTCCTTGAGATGGCAAGCAATTTGATATGGGAGCATCATTTCTATGGGTACTGATGAGGCACAGCAAGTCAGAGATGCTTATAAGCCCACAGTATAGGAGATGAATTTGTTTTGTTCAAAGGAGTAAGACTCTTGCAGGAACCATGACTTCATGAAGATAACTCTGAAGGACTGGCAATATAACTCAAGGCCATTACCCTTAGGAGAAATGGTAATAAGTCATTTATTCTTTACTTGAGGTTTAAAATAGATATTAAAATGTTACATACTACCTACGTCTCTGGCATAAAAATTATGATTCAGGCTATAAATATGACTGAGCTTCCTTCTAGCATTCAGAGTCTCTATGATTGCCAAGAACTTGGAAGGCAAGGCATCTCCAAATGAATTGGAAAAGTTAATAAAATGTTATTTTATATAAATCTAATGGAATTTTATTTTCAGCCATTTTATTATTTCAACTACTACTGCAGATATTTCCAACATGAGTTTACAGCATGTTACTATCATCCATTCGATATTGAACGAACAAGAAGGAAAGGAAAAACCCTGGGGAATCAAAAACAAAAGAAGCCTTCAACATTTGTTTGAAAAAAAATTACTGTGAAAGCAGGGAAATGGAATCTTCCTTTTTCTCTTTCTAAATTTAACTTTTAGAATATCATAAATGTGAATAAAAATTGAGGAAAAGAAAAAGAGCCCCAAATCCTGACTATTCATCAGTATTAATACCTTTAAGAAATTCTATTCAAGGGGAATGGATTTATGTGGAGATTTGGGCAGGAGTATTGAAAATATAGGAATTAGTATCAAAAATAGAGACTGGACTTGGATTCACGAAGTCTTTTTTTTTTCTTTAAACCTTTATCTTCCATCTTGGAATCAATTGATTCCAAGTCAATTAGAAGAAAGTGACTTGCACAGGGTCATACAGCTAGGAAGTTTCTAAGGTCAGATTTGAAGACCTGAATTTTAATCTTTCCACAACAACCCTACCAGATAATTATTAGATATCTCTGCCACTGGACAAGTCATTTAGTCTCTGTATGTCTCAGTTTCTCCTTCTATCAAATAAGAGGGTTAGATTTCATGGCCTCTGAGGTCCCTCCTAGTGCTAAAATCTCCATTTCCATTGAGAGGACCTGAAATATGCATACAGCTCAGTCTGATTATCAGAATACTGTGTGAGTTTTTTCACCTCTCTGGCTGTGAACTTTGGGTCCTTCCCATGAAGAAAGCAGAACTTTTTCCTGACACAATCTGACCCCCTCGTTTGCAAAAGGAATATGAACTTTAAATGCATCTATTATCCCATTTACTAATATGCTTCATTAGTGAAGAGGAAAGCACCAAATGCTGATTAGAATGAAGTTGAGAAATTTTCTTCTCTCTCAATTTCCTTTCAGCATCACGTAGTTACCTAGATCATCTCGTGTTGAAATAGCTGTGAAGAACGAGACAGTCTCATTCTGCTGGGGCCACTTTATGGCAAGGAAGTCATCCAGGGTTCTGAACTGTAAATTCCAGCATGTCTTGGGGACAGCTTCAGTGTCTGTCTGAGGACCTGCCTAGCAAAGTATGGAAAGCACCATCAACAACAGAATGGCTTCCAGGGGATGAATATTTTATCAGTGACCAACAATGAAACTGATGAAAAGGCAATATGATGCTCTGTTCTCTGCCCTTCTACTACTTCTGTGGCTGGGGGAGAAGGGCCAAAGAGGACCAAGGTCCACACAGTTCTTAGCCTTTCTCTAAAATAAACTAAAAACAAAACATGGACAAGAATTTAAAAAGATGAGAATCAAAATTGGATCAAGATCTGTCAAGATCTGCACCAATTAAGGTAATATCCACACGCAGTACATTCCTGATCCATGGAAGTAGAAAACTCTGATTCACATCCTTTGTCCCATTGAACTTACTATTTGGAGTCTCTTCTAAGGATATTATTGTAAGGAGGAAAAAGCCTGTTTATACTAAAATATTTTAGAGCCACTTTATAATAGCAACAGAAGCCGGCAACAGTTTATATATGCAGTCACTGGGGAATGTCTGAACAAACTGTTGTATATGAATGAAATGAAATAATATTGTTCCTTAAGAAATAAAGGAAGCTTCCTATCTGTGTGACCCTGGGCAAGTCACTTAGCCCCCATGGCCTGCCCCTTACTACTCTTTCTGCCTTAGAATCAATTCACAGTATTGATTCTAAGCTGGAAGGTAAGGGTTTTAAAAAAAATTAATAAAGGAGGGAGGTTGCTCAGTGGATAGAACACCCAGTATGGAGTAGGGAGGAATTTGGTTCAAATCTGGCCTTAGACACTTCCTGAGTAAGTCACTTAACCCTAACTGCTTAACTCTTATTGCTCTCTGCCTTAAATCAGATACTAGTTATCAATTCAAAAACAGCAAGAAAGAGAGAGAGAGAGAGAAAGAGAGAGAGAGAGAGAGAGAGAGAGAGAGAGGGAGAGAGAGAGAGAGAGAGAGAGAGAGAGAGAGAGAGAGAGAGAGAATGAGAATGGGAGAGAGAGCAAAAGAGAAAGGGAAGGGGAGAAAGAGGGGGAGAGAGAGAGAGAGAGAAGGAGAATGGGAGAGAGAAAACAAAAGAGAAAGGGAAGGTGGAGAGAGAGAGAGAGAGAGAGAGAGAGAGAGAGAGAGAGAGAGAGAGAGAGAAAGAGAGAGAGAGAGAGAGAGAGAGAGAGAGAGAGAGAGAGAGAGAGAGAGAATGAGAATGGGAGAGAGAGAGAAAGGAGAGGCAGAGAGAGAGAATGAGAATGGGAGAGAGAGCAAAAGAGAAAGGGAAGGAGGAGAGAGAGAAAAAGAGAGAGGAGAGAGAGAAAGAGAGAGAGAGAGGAGAGAGAGAGAAAGGAGAAGCAGAGAGAGAGAGAGAAAGGAGAGGGAGAGGGAGAGGGAGAGAGAGAGAGAGAGAGAGAAGAGACAACAGTGGCAAACAAACAAAACCCCTGGTGATGGACATTTGGCTTAGAAAACCATGTGTATTATGTTATATTTTTATTCATTTTGTTAAATATTTCCTAATTACATTTTTTAAGCCTTGCCTTCCATCTTAGAATTAATACTATGTAGGTAGAAGAGTAGTAAGGGTTATGTAAAGGAAATTAAGGGACTTGCCCAGAACCTAGGACCTCCCATCTCTAGGTCTGACTCTCAACCCACTGAGCTGCCTAGTTGCCCCTTCCTAATTACATTTAATTTGATTTAATCAGAGTTTTGCAGAACACCTGGTCCTGCAAGTCCCAAGCCTGACACCTCTGGTGTAATGGAAAAGGAACATGACTTGGATGAAGTTGGGAAGCCCTGAGTTCAAGTTTTATCTCTGAGACATACTCATTGTGAAACACTGGGCAATCTAGTTACCTATTCAATATCTCAGATAATTTTCTAAGACTATATATTGCAGAATAGTTGTCAATTTACAGAGCAAAATGAGTCTCCTTAGGCAGAGAGCCCTACACTCCTCATTAATAATGAAAAGGTGAAAAAAGGAAATAAAAAGGAAATCCATTCATTTTACAGCTTATTTTCAGGAAAAAGGGAAACATCTATTGCCCGGTCTTATATGGTTATCTTATTTGTCTGATTATTAATTGCTTCTCTAGAAGTGCAGGAACTGCACCTGAATTTACAGGCAAAGGAATTGTCCTAAGAAAGGTGTGAGTTCTTTCTTCCTGGGTCCACAGGACTGGGGAGGTTTAGTACTCCTCATTTGTAGGAAAGTCAGAGAAAGAAATCATCCCAGATGAGACAGGAATGTGATATAAAGCAAGGAAGGCAATGTCCTCATCGATTCCAATTTTACACTCCTAAATAATGTCTCCCACTGCCAAAGAAATTTCTAAACATAAAGCAATAAGTAAAGCACGTCATTTTCATTAAGTATGGTGTTACCATACCTGGTATTAGACCAACAGCTGGCAACCTGTGGACTGAATCAGCACATATTCACATATAATGGGCAAGGATGTGCCAACTCATGGCCAAAACACTATTTGGCACAGTCTCCAAATTCTTGTCCTTTGAGATAAAAATTGAAACAGATTAATACCTATAGGCTATAATTTATAAGTCCTAGGAACCTGTGATCATTTTATACTAGCTTAATATTCATCTAGCACCATTTTTTCCTTTAGACATTAGTGAGTTCAAAATACTTCTAGTGAATTATAGCCTGGCATGAATATCATTGAGAATGAATCTCTTATGGCTGGAAGGTTAAACAAATTTAAATTACTTAAAGTCTACACTAAATAAAAGTAAATCAATAGGAAGGGTGTTAAAGATGATCTCATTCCAGTTTTTCTATGCAAAATAAGAGGACCCAGCCAACTATAATTTAGCTTTTACAATAAATTATGATTTAGAGATGAATATTGCCATTGTTTCAATAATAATCAAAACTCACGCTTACATAACTTTTACCTTTTTAAAACACACCATACTTTATTATATTTTCCTTCCTAATATACTAAAGATAAGTAAAGTTGGAAATTGTACTTTTCCCACCATTTGGAGGTAGGATAATCCATAAGAGTACTAAACTTGAAGTCAGAAAGACTTGAGTTCAATTCCAGCCACAGACACTTACTAGTTGTGCTACTGTGAGCAAATTTCTTAGCCTCTTTCTGCCTCAGTTTTCTCATCTGTAAAATGGAGATAATAATAGTATCAGCTTCCTAAAGTTGTTGGGTGAATCAAATTGATGATATTTGTAAAGTGCTCTGCAAATATTAAAGAACTAAATTAATGCTAGCTATAACTGTCATTGCTATTATTATCCTTCCATCAAAGTCCTATTCTGATACTTGACTACAGTAGAAATAGAATCCTGGTTCTTGAAGACTATACCAGAATTGTTTGTGCAAAAATATTCATAGCCAGACTCTTTATGGTGGCAAAAAATTGGAAAATGAGGGGGTGTACCTTGACTGAGGAATGGCTGAACAAATTGTGGTATATGATGGTGATGGAATACTATTGTGCAATAAGGAATGATAATCTACTTGATTTCCATACAAGATGGAAAGACCTCCATGAACTGATGCGGAGTTAAATGAGCAGAACCAGAAGAACATTGTATACAGAGATTGAAACATTGTGGGATGATCAAATGTAATCAACTTTCCTACTGATAGCAAATTCAATGATCCAGGACAATCCTGAGGGACTTATGAGAAAGAACACTCTCCACATCAAGAGAAAGAACTGTAGGAGTAGAAACACAGAAGAAAAACATTTGGGTATTGGATATGAGGTTTTGGCTTTAAAAAGATTATTACAAAAATTATTAATATGGAAATGGGTTTTGAGTGATAATTCATTTATAGCCCAGTGGAATGGTGTGCCAGTTCTGGGAGGGAGGAGGGAAAATAGGGATGGAAAGAACATGAATCATGTAGCCACAGAAAAATACTTTAATTTTTTTAAAAGACTATATCAGAAGGTTAACCTTGAAATCCAACAATTTTTTAAAACTCTCTATAAGACTTATGTTTAGCATTGGGGAAGATGTATCTATTGATTGGAACCTTCCTAAATTTGACATTTGAATTTTTCTGTTTCTATTTTTTTTTTCATGAGATTTGGAGAATTTGGCACTCATCACCAATAAGAGATTTAGCTATGAACCAATTAATTCTTTTGGCCATAACAACTCATAAAGATTGTACACCATTTAAAAAAAAAGAAAAAAGATTATAAACCATGAAGTGAAGAGAATGTAAATACAAATCACATCATCAATCTCTAAAGTGCCCAAATAAAGGAATCATCAGTAAATGTCGCTCTGTACTTAGCTTTCCACTGGTTAATTTTTCCCGGAACCTCCATTTTAGAGAAGAGTCATTTCCCATTATTTGGATTATACCTCTTGCTCTCTCTAACCTACTAATCTACTCTTTTATTTAATCTCTTCTACTGCTGAGTTCTTCCCAAAACCTTTATTTTGGCGAAGGGTCCTTGACCAACCGTCCCAAATCTCCATACTTAGCTATTATGCTGCTGTCTACCTACCTCTTCTCATTCCCCTTTTCGACTCTCCTTTTAGATGCCTTCTGCCATTGGGATGGAAGCTCCCCAAGGGCAGGGCTGCCTTTCTCTTTACTTGTATTTGTATTCCTTGGCATTTAGCCCAGAGCCCAGCACATAACAAGCATGCAATAAATGCTAGTTTACCAAATAACTCATATATCTGTTACTGTATCATTCATTGTTGTTACAGTCAGAAATGGAAACGTTGAATTCCAGCAAGTTATTGCTGTAGTCCAAGAGTTATATAATTAGAATTTTGTACCCCAGGACTCCATTTCCCAGAATCACACCATTGTCCTCACCTTATGTCCTTATGTTTTGGAGATAAAGTTTCTGTAACCCCGCTTCTCACTCTTCTCTCCCACTAACACAGTTGGGAAAACTTCTCTTTACTCAAGCTTTGACTTTTGTTCTTTTTATTTCCTCTACTTCAATTTATTATTAATAAATCTTATAAACTATATATAATCCTTGGAGTTATTGGATATTAATTTTTATCTTACAGAGTACTGCCATTTGGTCTCCCTCTCCATCATAGTCCATCCAGTGCTCAGTGGTCAAAATGATCCTCAATAAACTTCAAAGACTCTGTGTTTGTGACCTCAAGGGTAAAATAGCCAATGCTCTGACATTCAAAGACCTTCATGGACTGGCCCTTTCCAGTTTTTCTCTAGTGGGCTATGAGACCCCTAAGAAAAACCTAGAGATCCCAGGTTCTAAGGGATAAGTGAGAAGCAGCCCAACCCCTGACCTCAGGAATGTGGTGTGGCAGGAGAATGATGACCCTGGTACCTTCGGGGGACAGCCAGGTAAACACTGAGGTCTGCCTGTCCCATGCATTTACATCTGAGCCCCTTGCACAGCTGTGTACCTATTACTCACACCCCAGACATCAGGATTCCTGGCACAGATATGTGCTACATTCCTTACTGATAGACCATCCATCAAACCTCAGGATCCCTCTTCCTACTTTGTAAACTCCTCACTTGTCACGTAGCCTTCTTTGTCTGTAAATGTTCATGAGCACTTCTCTCTCCCCCAGCTCCAGGAGGCAATCTCCCTCTTGCCTCCTGGTCATATAATCCTCTCCTAATAAATTTCTCCATTTTATAAGAATCGCTGTGAGCCTGCCAATGCTTTGGGGAGTTAGCCCACCTGAACCAGGTTGCATTTCCTCCCACAACATTTCTAGTCTTCTAAAGACTTAACCCTTTAAAGCTTACTTAGAAATAGCAAAATAGCTTAGTAGATAAAGTCCAAGGCTACAGTCAGGAAGACCTGAGTTCAAATCCTGTTTAAGACACTAACTAGCTATGGGTCTCTGATGTTCAGGGTCACTTTTTCCTCAACCTTAACAGGAATGCAAGGAAGGGAAGGAATTTTCCTGCTTACAGTTTGACCTGAAGCACTTCTTTAATGGGGGAGGGGGGGAAGGATACAAAGGGAAACCCTGAACCCCATTCCAGTTAATCCAGTGGCATTGCTTGCATGAGACACCTCACCTCTTGAGTCTGGGGATTTTCACTGGCTGTCTGCCATACATGGAATTTTCTCTCTCTTCATCTCCACTTTAGGGATTCCTTAGTTTTCTTCGAGTCCCAGCTAAAATCTCATCTTTTAAGAGCAGCCTTCCAACATTCTCTTTAACACCAGTGCCATTCCTAGGGGGCAGCTAGATGGTTCAGTAGATTGAGAGCCAGGCCTTAGAGATACGAAGTCTTGGGTTCAAATCTGACCTCAGACACTTCCTTCCTGAGTGACACTGGGCAAATTACTTAACCCCCTTCGCCTAGCCTTAGCTGCTCTTCTATCTTGGAAGTAATATACAGTATTGATTCTAAGATGAAAAGTAAGAGTTTTAAAAAAATGCTAGTGCCTTCCCTCTGAGGGTGATCTTCAATTTGACCTTTTTCTCTTTTATCTATTCATAAATCTTTCCTATTAGACTGTAAGCTCCTTAAGAAAGGGGAGTACGGGAGGTCCTAGGTTCAAATCTGGCCTCAGCCACTTCCTAGCTATGTGACCCTGGGCAAGTCACTTGACCCCCATTGCCTAGCCCTTACCACTCTTCTGCCTGGGAGCCAATACACAGTATTGACTCCAAGACGGAAGGTAAGGGTTTAAAAAAAAAAAAGAAAGGGGAGTATTCCTTTTTTTGCTTGTCAGTATCCCCAGCACTCAGCTGGTCCTTAATAAAGGCTTCTTGACTGACTAAGTGACTGACAAATTACTCTCTACAGGAGTGAACAGAAGTATTTTTTCTCTGCTTTACAAATGAACAACCTCAGGTTAAGATATTCACACTTACTTAGCTGTTCTCAGCAATACAATGATCCAAGACAAAGCCAAAGGGGTTATGGTGAAAAATGCTCTCTACCTCCAGAGAAGGAAATGCTAAGAGCATAAATGCAGATCTAAGCAGACCATTCTTCACTTTATTTTCTTCATGGTTCTTTCCTTAATGTGTCTTCTCCACAACATGATGATCATGGGAATATGTTTTATATGATGGCAGATGTCTAACCGATGTCAAATTGCTTTACTATCTCAAGGAAGAAGGAGAAAGAGAATGTGAAACTCAAAATGTTAGAAAATGAACAACAAAAACGGTTTCTACATGTAAATGGGAAAAAATAAAACCTTACTGAAAGAAAAAATAGATGTCTAATCATGTTTTTAAAATATGCGTACATGGAATATATATAATATAATGTAATGTAATGTAATGTAATGTAATGTAATGTAATATAATATAATATAATATAATATAATATAATATAATATAATATAATATAATATAATATAATATAATATAATATAATATAATATAATATAATATAATATAATATAATATATATAATATAATATATATAATATAATATATATAATATGTATATGTGTATATATATATATATATTAAAGAGTACAATCAGGTTTCAAAGTCCCATCCTCTAGGAGCAACTAGGTGGCACCTAGAGCACCAGGTCTAGAATCAGGGAGCCCTGTGTTTGAATCCAGCCACATGACTCTGGGAAAATCACTCAACCTGTTTGCCTCAGTTTCCTTATCTATAAAATGGGGACAAAAATAACAACCACTTCCCAAACTGTCATGAGGATCAAGAGACAATAATTTTAAAGTACCTGAAACAAAGTAAGAACTACATCAATGTTACTTGTTCTTATCATTAAACCAAGTTAAAAAAATCTTTCCATGATCATGTCTTTTTATAGTATATCAAGGGCATAAAATAGCTTTCTCTCATACTTTTCTAAGACTGGAAACTGAGGATAAATATCGCCAACTGAACAAGTCATATTATTGGACCAATTGTAACTGTAATCCTACTAACCCAATGATATAGAAAAATAAATATATGATGTAAATAATATATAGTACATTATTTAATATTATAAATAAATGCATTAATATATTCACTGTAGTATATATACATATATTTTTGGTCTCATTTCTCTTTCTTTTTCCTCATCTGTCCCTCTCCCTTGCCCTTTTCTAAGGTTTGACCTCTTAAGCAAGGGCTGTACTACTAAGTAGCAGAGAAAACTGAAGAGCTTAACAAAGTGATTTTTATGTTAATTGAATATTCATAAAAGAAGGTGGAGAAGAGTGAGTTGTTCTGGTTGCTAAGGAATTTTTTTCTCTGATTAAAATTACAGATTTGGAAGCAAATGTTATCCGGACCAAAGGGAAAGAGACAGCCCAATATTTTTTACTGTGTTTTCTGTTTCTGACGTAGAAGAAGAAAGATAAGGAATTGGGAATCATGTACAGAAAAGGTAGTTTGAAGGCTTTCCATAGCATCATCATAGAAATTCAATTTTACGGGCAGCTGGGTTGTTCAGTGGATAGAGACCCAGACCCAGGCCCAGAGACAGAAGGTCTTGGATTAAAATCTGACCCCATATGCTTCTTAGCTATATGACCCTGAGCAATTCACTTAACCCATTTTGCCTAACCCTCACCACTCTTCTGCTTCAGAAGCAATACACAGTACTGATTCTAGGACAGAATGTAAGGATTTAAAAAAAAAAAAAGAAAGACTCAGAATGGGTGAATGATGAATATAAAGGAGGAAACTATAAGTAAATTAGGTGAACACAGAATAGTATACATGTCAGACCATTGGGAAAGGAAAGATTTTAAGACTAAGCAAGAGTTAGAAAAAATTACAAAATGTAAAATGAACAATTTTGATTACATTAAATTAAAAAGGTTTTGTACAAACAAAACCAATGCAACCAAAATTAGAAGGGAAACAACAAATTTGGGGGAAAATCTTCATAACAAAAACCACTGATAAAGTTCTAATTACTAAAATTTATAAAAAGCTAAGTCAATTGTACAAAAAAAAAAAATCAAGCCATTCCCCAGTTGGTAAATGGACAAGAGACATGAATAGGCAATTTTCAGTCAAAGAAATCAAAACTATTCCTTCTTATAAGAAGGAGAGGAAGAGAGTGCTAATTGGTACTACTTAAACCTCACTCTCTGTGAAATCAAATCTGAGAGAGAAGAGCATCTAGACTCATTGAGATCTTGAATTCTATCTCATCCAACAGAGTAAGGGAGAAGGGAAAATTAAGGGGGGTTAAGGGGGAGGGAGTTCAAAAAGGGAGGGAAGGAGATGGGGGAGGGAAATTAACAGACCCTAAAAAAAAAGAAGGGAATAAAAAGGGAGGGGCTCAAAAGGGAAGCATATCAAGGGAGGGGATTAGGGGGACTGATTTAAAGTAAACCACCTGCTTAAAAGGTTATAGCAAAAGAAGAAAGGTCAGAATTAGGGGAGGAGATCAAAATGGCAGGGAAGTCACAAGTGACATTCATAACTTTGAACATGAATGGGATGAACTCACCCATAAAACATAGACAAATAGCAGACTGGATTAGAATCCAAAACCCTACTATATGTTGTCTCCAAGAAACAGGCAGGTAGATACTCACAAGGTCAGAATTAAAGGTTGGAGTAAGACCGATTGGGCATTAACTGATAGAAAGAAGGCAGAAGTTGCAATCATGATATCTGACAAGACCAAAGCAAAAATAGACCGGATCAAAAGGGATAGGGAAGGTAAATATATCCTGATAAAAAGGAATATAGACAATGAAGAAATATCACTAATTAACATGTATGCATCAAATGGTATAGCACCCAAATTTCTAATGGAGAAACTTGGAGAACTGAAGGAAGAAATAGGTAGTAAAACTATATTAGTAGAAGACCTGAACCAACCACTATAAAATTTAAATAAATCAAATAAAAAAATAAATAAGAAAGAGGTAAAAGATGTGAATGAAATATTAGAAAAATTAGAGTTAACAGATATATGGAGAAAAATAAATAGGGACAAAAAGGAATACACCTTCTTTTCAGCAGCACATGGCACATTCACAAAGATTGACCATGTAATAGGTCATAAAAACATGGCAAACAAATGCAGAAAAGCAGAAATGATAAATGCAAACTTTTCAGATCATTAGGCAATAAAAATAATGATCAGTAAGGGTACATGGAGAGTCAAATTAAAAATCAATTGGAAATTAAATAATATGATACTCCAGAATCAGTTAGTTAGAGAACAAATCATAGAAACAATTAATAATTTCATTGAAGAAAATGACAATGGTGAGACATCCTTTCAAACCTTATGGGATGCAGCCAAAGCAGTACTCAGAGGAAAATTCATATTCCTGAGTGCATATAGAAAGAAGGAAAGAAGGAAAGAAGGAAAGAAGAAGAAGGAAAGAAGGAAAGAAAGAAAGAAAGAAAGAAAGAAAGAAAGAAAGAAAGAAAGAAAGAAAGAAAGAAAGAAAGAAAGAAAGAAGAAAGAAAGAAAGAAAGAAAGAAAGAAAGAAAGAAAGAAAGAAAGAAAGAAAGAAAGAAAGAAAGAAAGAAGAAAGAAAGAAAGAAGGAAAGAAGAAGAAGGAAGGAAGGAAGGAAGGAAGGAAGGAAGGAAGAAGGAAGGAAGGAAGGAAGGAAGGAAGGAAGGAAGGAAGGAAGGAAGGAAGGAAGGAAGGAAGGAAGGAAGGAAGGAAAGAAGAAGAGAGAAGAGAGAAAGAGAGAAAGAGAGAAAGAGAGAAAGAGAGAAAGAGAGAAAGAGAGAAAGAGAGAAAGAGAGAAAGAGAGAAAGAGAGAAAGAAAGAAAGAAAGAAAGAAAGAAAGAAAGAAAGAAAGAAAGAAAGAAAGAAAGAAAGAAAGAAAGAAAGAAAGAAAGAAAGAAAGAAAGAAAGAAAGAAAGAAAGAAAGAAAGAAAGAAAGAAAGAAAGAAGGAAGGCAGTTTTTAAAGAACTAAATAACTAAGTACTACCTCAGGGAGAAAAATGCTTCTATTTCAAAGCATGTTTCTTATCAACTTCAATGCAAGAACCATGTGTCCATCAATGCCTCACATAAACCATGGCACTTGATAAATATTTGAGAAATTAATAAATCAGTTCATGTAAGCATATGCAGAAAGCACTAAGAGTTAATGACCTGGTTACAATTTACTTTTTCATACGGCATATAAATATTTCATACTGTATCTTTTTTTATAAAAACAAGGAAAGAAGGAATTCTATCACACTTCTTTTACGAGATAAGTACATGTCAGGTACCTAAACCAAGGAGTGAAACGAAAAGTTATAGTCCAATATCTCTAATTAATCTAAATGTTAAAATATAGACTAAGATATTAGCAATGAGTCTACAACATTTGGGCAACATAGTATTTATATCAGTAGTGAAAAGCTGGAATAATGTTAGAAAATGATCAACATAATAGAACTTTTACAATATAAAAATTAAAAATCATGACTATCAATAGGTGGCAAAAAAACCTTTTTGACAAAATGCAATACCCTTTAAAACTAAAAACTAAAAAGTACAGAAGTAAAAGGACTAGTCTAGATATAGTCTTTTTTGGCCTTACTAAATAAATAGTATGAACCTAAAATCAAGAATGAACATAATCTGTAATGGAGGCATCCTAGAAGCCTTTCCAATAAGACTAGAAGTAAAACAAGAATGCTCACAGTCATCACTATCAAGTGATATAGTTCTAGAAGTGTAAGTTACAGCAATAAGAAAAGGAATTGAGAATAACCATAGGGAAAGAAAAAAACAAATTTATTACAATTTGGAGAGAATATAAGACTTTCCTTAGAGAACTCTAGACTGTCAATTAAAACAATTAGCTGAAAGAGGAGTTAAAGTAACAGGATATACAATAAAGATACAAAAATCATCATATTTCTAGAATATTATGAGCAAAATTCAGAAAGATGTTGAAAAGGAAATTTGCTTCCACATAATTATAGATTGTATGAATCACTGTCAATCTACCTACCAAGAAAATGACATGAATTAATAACATTAAAAACTTTTTTATAGAAATGGTTAGACAAATTCAGAGATGTCAATTGCAAGTGGTAGTGTTAAAAATTGAGAATATTATTAATTTATGGATCCACTGACAAATCAATTAATACACTAGAAAGTTTCTTTATAGAACTAGAAAAAATAACTGAATTCATTTAGAGGAAGAAAATATCAAAAATCTCAAAGGAAATTTTTTAAAGGGGGAAGGAAGAAGGCTAAAAGAATCACATCTCAAACTACATTATCAAGCAGAAATCATCAAAACTATGTAATGTGGATTTAAAAATAGTAAAGTAGGTCAGTCAAACAGATAACATTCACAAGAAATAGGAACAACTGAACATAGCAATATAGTGTTCAGTAAACTCAAAGACAGCTATTGAGGTAAGAACTACTTGACAAAAACAGCTAGAAATGCTAGACAAGAGTCTGGTAGAAAATGGATTTAGAGCAACATCTCATGCCAAATGCAACTCCAATAAATAGAAGACCAAATTAAAAAACTGTATCATAAACAAATTAGAGGATTAGGAAATGACATCTTTTCCGCATCCTTCAATAAAAAGTTTTTGTACCAAAAAGGATCAGAAAAAGTCATACATATAATATTGATTATATAAATTTTTTTAAAAATCCTTTGTACCAAATATCTTCAATAATCAAGATATACAGAGAACTAAACAAATATGTAAGACCAAAATCCCATATCCCTAAGAAATGGTGAGTCAAAGGATATTAAAAAGAAGAGTTCTCGATAGAAAAATTTCAAGGAGCAGCTAGGTGGCTCAGTGGATTGAGAGTCAAACCTAGAGAGAGGAGGTCCTGGGTTCAACTTTGACCTCAGATACTTCCTAGGTAGATGACCCTGGACAAGTCATTTAACCCCAGTTACCTAGCCCTTAGTGTTCTTTTGCCTTGGAACTAATACTTAGTATTGATTCTAAGGGGAAAGGTAAGTGTCCTAAAAAAAATAAGAAGATTTCAACCTATTAGCAACCATATGAAAGAATAGTTCAAAATCCTAGTAATAAAAGACATGCAAATCAAAACAACAACAACCAAAAAAAAAAACAAAGTAATCTTTCACCCAACCTATTGGAAAAGGAGAATTAAGGGAGGAATAATCAATATGAGACGGGATGTAAAAAGACAGAAACATTAATGCATTCAATAAAGATCTGAATTCTGGAGATCAATTTATAATTATGCTAAGAAATTGTCTAAAATGTCCATACTCTGATTCAGAGCCACATACCCAATACATGCAAAAATATTTATTCCGCTTTTTATTGTAGTCATGAACTGGCATCATCAAAATCAATGCTCAGTCAAGAAATAGCTAAACAAATGATGGAATGTGAATGTAATATAATATTTATAAGAAATGATGAATGTAATAAAGACAGAGAAGCATGAGAAGATACATAGATTGATCCAAGGAGAAAAGTGAAATAGAATGAAATATATACATGTACATATACAGACACACACAGTGACTACAAACCAAATGCTAACAGCAACAATACAATCATAACTGAATACTGTGAAATCATAATGATCAAATTTCATTCCAAAGAAGAAACATGATCATGAACCTCCCTCTGTCTTTTATAGAGGTCGGGATTAATGAGTATAGAATCCTAAATATTATTTCAGACTTGGTTCATAACTTCAGATGTCTTAGCTAGTTTTACTAAACTTTTTTTTCCTTGCTTTTATTCTTTGTTATAGTGGCGGATTTCTGAAAAATGAAAGTTATTAATATAAAATTAATTCATAAAAACAAAATATATTGATAAATATTTAAAATTTAACAGATATAAAAATTAAATGCTAAACAATATTAATTTTTATTTTGAATAGAAATTGTTGCCATTAGGTGTCACAAAAAGGACCTAAGTTCTAGTTGTTGAATACATGTAGATCTCTTTCCTTAATTAGAAGACTTTCTTCCCCCAACTTCCTTATCTCTCCCTCCCTTGTACTGTATTTCTTTATATTAATAGTTAATATAAAGCTTTCAGATAATGACATAGTGATCATGAGTGTGCGTGTCCAGACTTCTCACAACCATGTCATGACTCCATTAGCAATTCTATCATTGGAAACACCTCTACAAAATAAAAACATTCCAGTACATTTTAAGAAAAGGTGGCAAAAGGGCTTTAAAAGAATGCACACCCTTTGATCCAGCAGTGCCACTACTGGGTTTGCACAACAAAGAATTAATAAGGAAAAAGACTTGTACAAGTAGATTCATAGCTGTTCTCTTTGTGGTGACAAAAAAAACTGGAAAATGTGGGGTGTCCCTCAACTGAAGAAGTTGATGAAATTGTGGTATATGATGGTGATGGGAAACTATTTTGCAATAAGGAATGATAAACTGCTTCATTTCTATATGAGTTGGAAAGACTTCCAGAAACTGATGCAGAGTGACATGAGCAGAACCAGGAGAACATTGTACAGAGTAACTGAAGCATCATGGGACAATCATATGTGATCGACTTTGCTACTGATAACAATGCAATGATCCAGGACAATCCTGGGGGACTTGTGAGAAAGACGCTCTCCACATTCAGAGAAAGAACTGTAGGTGTAGAAATGCAGAAGGAAAACATTTGATTTGTCACTTGTTTATATGGGTATATGATTTGGGACTATGGCTTTCAAAGATTATTACAAAAATGAATAATATGGAAATAGCTATTGAGTGATAACATATGTATACCCCAGTGGAATTGTTTGTTGACTCTTGGAGGAAAAGGGGGAGGAAAAGAGCATGAATCATATAACCATGGAAAATTACTTAATTTAAAAAAATGGAGAATACATGGACACAGTAGATAGAAAGTCAGGTCTGGAGATAAGAGGCCCTGAGTTCAAATCTGAATTCAGACATTTCTTATCTGTGTGACCATGCACAAGTCACTTAACTCCAATTGCCTAGTCTTCACCATTCTGCTGCCTCAGAACCAAAACTTAGTACTGATTCTAAGAGCCATGAGTTAATTCATTTTTAAGAGCTTTTATTTATTTATCTTTTCAGTTACATATAGAAATAATTTTTGACCATTGTTCTCTGGAATTTTGGGATCCCAATTTTTCTCCCTCCTTCCCTTTTGCCCCTCCCAGAGGCAGTAAAATCTGATATAGCTCATGCCAGTGATTTCATGCAGTACATATTTCCATATTTCTCATGCCCTGACAGAAGACATATTCGCACATAAAATAAAAACCTCACAAAGGTAATAAAGTGGAAGATGGCGTGATCTGCACTCGGACTCCAACAGTTCCTTCTATGGCTGAGGAGAGCAATCTTATCAAGAGTCCCTCGTGGTGGAGACTTGCATTTCTAATGATGGTTTAGTCAGTAAGAGTTAATTACAAAAATAAAAAAGGACCACAAATGCCAGAACTTTTTCTTTTTATACAGAAATGGCTAATTGGATGTTCTCTTTGTCTCGGTCATTCTCTTTCAAGCAGATGCACAAGTTTCAACTGCTAAACACCAAAATGGGAAATATTTTATTAGCTATTAGACTGATAGGATGCTGATACTAATAATAAAAATTTCTGTTTGTAGCATAGACAGAGGCTGGCAGTACTCAAGCCTCTGCTTCCTGCCGCTTTCATTCAAACTCTGTAAGAAGCAGCAGGATCCAATTAGCAATTCTGAGGCACTGAATTTTAGAACTGAAACTATGAATTTCTCCAGTACAGAACCTTTATAGGTAAGGAGGCTGAGGTCAAGACCAACAGATGGAGTGCCTGGCTTAAAGCCATACAATGAAAAATAGTGAAAGAGTATGAATTAGAATCCAGATCTCCTGATTCTTATTCTTTGCTCATAATATATCTAAGTTCACCCAATATATGTAGACAAGAAAGCTATAGGTTTTTTTTAATCCAGATTTTTATTTATTTGTTTTTTTGAGGTGGGGGGAGGTTAAGATGCATTATATCAACTTAACTGTTCACCTTTTAGCAGTCAACCTGGTCTGAAATCAATTCCATTAATGAAGTTAAAACTTTAAAACAAATGTGTTTCTTTAAGTGTTTTGCAAAATAAATACATTTTTAATTCATTTTTGTAACTTTTAAAAATTTCTGATGGTAATGTACATAACAATTTACAGTTTTAGAGTGGGTTGGGTTTTTAAAAATTAATTCCATCAACATGATAGGAGTAATATACTAACCTCTTCCTCCGTTCAAATTAGATTAATTTTTCCTTAAAAGCCATTGAGATACTGCTCTAGTCTTATAAAGACTCAAGCTGTTGGCTTCACCTCCAAGAAATGAATACAAAGCAACCATCAGAAAATCCAGAGTCTCTCTGATGTTTGAATGGTGGAGTATGACAGGTAAAGGCAAAAGAAACCTTCTCCCTCATTGATTCAAATGGAACATTCTTCTCCATGCTACAGCTAAATCAATTTCCTTTAATCATCTGTTGAATGATTTCTGACCATTGGATCTTCTTTCAATATTGAATATAAATACCAGAAGACTGACTGGATTTAGGTCTAGTCCAAAACAATTTCTTTTAAATTGATTTTTTAATGAACTAACATCTTTTCACAAATTTTATTTTTTAAATACAAATTTCAAAATTTTTCACCATTTTTTACATAGCTAAATGAATGCATTGGCCAATATTTTTGTTTGCAGTATACTACTATACTGCTTGGTATGTGTCCTGGTATAGGCAAATACCAATATATACATACATATACACATATATACACATATATGCACACACAAAAGTTTATGTGTTTCTTTTGTACTGAGAGATACATAAATATTAAATCTTGATTTCATAAATCTATTTCCTGCTATTCCTGAATGGCATTGGCCATAAAGTTGTTTTTTTCTCTTTCATTTAATTGAATTTATCATCTAGGGTCACCAATGCCAATGTGTGCTCTGGGAAACTATTTGTGTTGTACATATAGGCATGTATAGATGCATGGACATATTTTTCATTCCCTAAATAAATCAAGATGACAAAGGTCTGATGGTCACACACAAAATATCAACTGACTAGATTGAAAAATCAGAATTGCCTTGTAACAAATCTCTCTGCTAGAAACAAACACTGTAGAGAGGCAAAGATTTGAAAAAAAACAAGATTGCTATCTTTAGTAGAAGTCCAGGAGCTTGACACAGGCATCCATGCATGGGATGAAACTACCTGAGATGTAATAAAGCCAAAGGATCTTATTATGAAGTTTAGGGATCAGTGACTAGTTTTATATCAAGAGAGAAGCTAGAACAAGAACAAAGTACCATCTGAGAGGGAGACATGGTAATACTAGATCTGTATGGCTAAAAGTAGATGATTTCTCAGATAATTCTCTGTTGTGCCAGTAGTAAGGATCTGTCAAGAGATCAAGAAAAAATAAAACAAAATAATGCATCAAGAGACAATGGCAAAGCAGAGTCATTAAAAACAAAATGCTTATCATTATATGTGATAATGTTATATTGTTGTTTTATATTATATTACATTGTATTATATACTGTTACATTATGTTACATTATGTTACATTATGTTACATTATGTTACATTATATTATATTATATTATATTATATTACATTACATTATATTACATTATGTTACATTATGTTACATTATGTTACATTATGTTACATTATGTTATATTACGTTATATTATATTATATTACGTTATGTTGTATTATATTATATTATATTACATTATATTACATTATATTACGTTATGTTACGTTATGTTACGTTATGTTACGTTATGTTACGTTATGTTACGTTATGTTACGTTATGTTACGTTATGTTACGTTATGTTACGTTATGTTACGTTATATTATATTATATTATATTATATTATATTATATTATATTATATTATATTATATTATATTATATTATATTATATTATATTATATTATATTATATTATATTATATTATATTATAATACAATAATATGTTGTTATTGTTGCAGGTAAAAAAAGAAATGATTAATGAAACAAAGGTTTGATCATCTGACCAGAGCAAGTTATTAAGCAATGCATGCCACTTGCCTAACAAATTGGGACCAGGACCCTTCCTCAGCTTAGGGCTGGACCTTAAATATAGAGGGAGCTGAACCTTAAACACAATTAATCAGATAAAATCAATTAATCAAAAGAAAGCCATTAATCAGGATACAACATTAAATGCTTTCTAAGTGGAAGAATGATTAGGGACTTTCCAAATTGAGAGGAGAGTAAATGTATACAATTCTCTGAAATCAGAAAATGAGATGTTCAGCTCCCCGCAAGTGTATATGAGCAATCAAAGGAAAGCAAAAACAATAGATCAGAATGGGGCCAATTTTTTGGAGAAAACATAAGATGTATAATTATGAGAAAACTCCATGGATTCACCTTTGGATCTGACTGGGCTTGTGGTCAACATAACCAAAGACCTTAGTTAAAGATCTCTAAGCAATACCTAGAGGTGACCCAGCTTCCCAGACACTCAGGGCTAGATTCAAAGAACACAATAAAGTCTTCTCACAATCCTCACATTTTGAATCATTTGTTAACATGACAGAAATTGAACTAGACACATAAGTGAATAGAAAGGCAACTGGACTAGCTCCATAACTGAGTCAAAAGATGGAGTTAGTGTGGTTCACTCAACTCCCACCACCACTCACTTCTATAATCCCTTTCTAAGGCAGCTTCATAGATATATTAGTAAATGTTGAGCTTAACAGTGAATAAGAGTTCTTTAGAGAAAAAAAATATAATGAAAGAATAAGTGGCAGAAGAAGTACAAATGCTGTCCTAGAAAGGCAGTTAGGTGTGTATGGTATATCAAGTCTTCGATTTGGAGTCAGGAAGACCAGAGTTCTAATCCTGCCTCAGGTACTTTACTAGCCTTGCAACCTTAGACAGGTCATTCAGCTTCTCTCTGCTTTGAGCTTCTTTGCAGTGTTAAAAGTCTTAAAGTGCTCTGTAAATGTTAGTTATATTTAGTAACATATTATTTGATTCCATCATGCCCTATCCCAATGGAAGTGTTAGTTTACTGAATTTTGATCTTTATCTAAGCACCAGGTCCACTGGTTCACAAGATTTGAATTTTTAGGGGAGACCTAGACAGGGACCCTGTGTCTCTGATTAAATACAGGCCACTGCATGGCACAGTTTGGCTGGATTCATGTACCTCCCCTGCATGTTTTCAAAGCACCAGCCAAATCACTCCTTGCAATGTATTTGTATTATGTTTCCTGTTTCTCTATTGGATTCTTTCTCAGCCACTAAAGTCCAATTGAAGACACTTCTACCAAGAAGCCTTTCCTAATAACCCCAATAGGAAAGTTTTTCTCCCCCTCCCTACCATTCCCTTTAAACTTCACAAAGAAAAAAATTTTAAACTATAGAATGATTTAAGTATATGATACAGTGTATTAGATTTGTCTATGTTTAAGTTTCACATTCCATACCAGAATCTTTATTTCCATAAAGAGAACATGTTTATCTTGCTGCCCAGGACAATGCTCTTTATTCTCTATAGGTTCTTTTTTTTTTTTATCTATTCTAAGCATCTGTTCCAAGGCAGTGATAAGAGGATTAGGCAATCAGGGTTAAGTGTCTTGCCCATGGTCACACAACTAGGAAGTATCTGAGGTTAGGTTTTGAACCCAGGACCTCTCATCTCCAGACCTAGCTTTCTATCCACTAAGCCACCTTGGTGCTCCCCTCTACAGGTTATTAATGAATATTTGTTTAATGGATTAAATATTTCAGACAGTTAAACAATCATTAAGTGTACACCACATACCATGCTAAGTACTAGAGATAAAAAAGGGGGCAAAAGATCATCCTTACCCTCATGAGAATCAAAATGTACTTGAGTACATATATACATATACATACACACACACACACACACAGAATTTAACATTTATATATGGGTGTATGGATAACACACACACACACACACAAACACTCTGAAATAATTATGTTGGACATTTTCCTGATAAAATATGTGGGGAAAAACCTGGGAAATCCTTCTCTGCAAGCTCATAATATGGTAGCCAAAAAAAAGGCTAATAAAATCTTAGGCCATGTTAAAAGAAGAAAAGTGTCCAGAACAAGTAAGATGGGAGTCCCATAGTAGAGGAGTGACCACATTTTAGGAAGGGTGCTGAGAATATAGAATGTGTCCATAGAAATCGGTAGTAGATGACACAAATACTGCCCTGTAAGGGCTGGGGGTGTATGGGGAGTGGAATGTTATGATTGTAGCCTTCCAATGAACTAACACAGAGAAAAGTCTAAAGAATACCTTGGACAGCTCTGTAACTGATTTGTTGATTTTACATTTGAAGATTTGTTGGGTACAAGAGGGATTAAGTTGATGCTACTTCAACCTAAGTAATAGAATTAGGACTAATGGGTCCCTGAGTCATGGTGGAAAAGCAAAAGGAAAGAAATCTCAGTTCAATAAGAGGGCAAACTTCCTCACCTTTCACAAATGGGCTATCCCAAAAATGTCAACAGTAAATTCATTGTTACTGGAGGTTCTGATGTGTGTGCAAGATACTGTCTTTCTAGGGATATCGTAGAGAGGATTTTTGCCTGAGATATAGGTTGGATGATTTCAGAGCTTCATACAGCTGCAGCAAACAACCTAGGATATAAATATTGCTTTAAGATGAAAGTTGAATATTTGCTGTTAATTCCCTACTGACTCATATTTGAGGAGCAAGAGACAAAAAGAGGAAAAGAAAGCAAGAAATCATGAATATTTGAAAAAGAATACAAAGAATAAATCTATTGGGGAAATCCTATGATGCCTTGAAAATTTTTCTCATCTCAAAACAGCAAAAATTACAATGGAGGTTTTAAATTCACATACTGATAAATTAAGAGTTCTATAGAGTAAAGCATGGGTATTTAAACAAAAACAAAACCTTTGTGACTTACTCAGCAATAAAAGATATATTTATTGTGACTGAATTGAATATGAGAAATTTCTAAAACAATCAAAGTAACCTAGAAAATAACAATTGAGGCATTTAAGACTACAAAGCTATTATAAATACCTGGATTTTAACAAAACACACATTTCAGTAAGTGGCATATAGTAAATACTTAGGCAATGTTGATTGACCAATAGATTTCATGGAGAGCCAGAATGTCTAATAAACCAACAGAATGAATGAAAATTATTTTACTCTGTTTTCCCTCTTAACCATTTGTTGTTCAGCAATGTCCATTCTAACCCTTCATGATCCCTTTAGGAGTTTTCTTGCTAAAGATACTGGAGTGGTTTGCCATTTCCTTTCCCAGCTCATTTTATAGATGAGGAAACTGAGGCAAACAAGAATAACCAACTTGTCCTGGGTCACCCAACTAGTAAATGACTGATTCCATATTTGAACTCAGGTCTTCAGGCCTGAAGCTCAATTTACTGCACTACATAGCTGCTCTCAAATCACTTAGAAAGTCATAATAAAATAGGCAAATAGACAGTACCTAATCAAAGTCCTACAAAACAGTCTATACTTATAGGTTCCTTTGTATTTTATAAAGCACGTTTTAAAAATTCTGTAAGATAAGTGGAACAAGCAATATTATAACCATTTCCAAATTATGACAGAGGCTAAAAGAGAATAACTTAAATAAGGATGCTGCAAGCATCCCAAGACATAAATATTGCTATAAGAGGAAAGATGAGTATTTCGTATTCTCCACAGACTTATATTTGAGAGGCAAAAGACAGAAAGAGAAAAATAAAACAAAAAATCATGAATATTTGGAAGAAAATGCAATAAATAAATCTATTGGGGAAAATCCTAAAATACTTTTAAGATGGCACAGTTGAGAGTCAACCTAAGGCTTCTGACTCAAGGTACAGAGACCTTTCCATAACACAACATCGTGTGTTCAAATCACAGTACACAAAAAGAAGTTAGATGAGCTGAAAGGGCCAGTATTTTCTCCAAATAGTAAATCACAAAGAGGAAAGCAGAGTTTTAAGAGAAGGGGGATTTGAATTCAGGAGACCAAAGTCCTAGCTCAGCTATTAGGGCTACGACCTTGGACAAATCACTTGCATGTGATTTACTTTTTTTTATCTCACTTAAGCTTATCTGTGCCTTAATTTTCCCATCTGTAAAGTGCAGATGATGTAATACATATTCTCTCACTCTCACAGAAAGGTTACAGACATAAAATGGCATAATACATTTAACAATAAGGATAGAGATTGGATTTTCCATTTCTTTGGTTCAGGAAACTCACAAGTGAGAAGATTCCTTCTACCACAGTAAGCTGGCATGATCTCCAAAGTCTTAGCTGCTTCAGAGAGAAGTTAGGTGACTGGACCATCATCACAAACCCACTACTATTCAGAGGCAGGGACTGAACCCAATTACTCTGGCTTTATAGAGATCATCTAGTCTAACACTCTTATTTGCCTCATAAATCCTTGGAATAATACTGCCCTACTAATAAAAGGGATAATAAGGGCAAACAGGTGGCAGAGTAGATAGAGTGCTGGCAATGAGTTAAAACCCAGCTTCAGATACTTATTAGCTTTGTGACCCTTGGCAAGTCACTTAACTTCCATTTGCCTTAATCTGCTGGAGAAGGAAATGGCAAACCACTCCAACATCTTTGCCAAGGAAACCCCAGGGACAATATTGGCATGCAATGGTCAACAGAATCATGAAGAGTCAGAGATAACTGAACAAAAATATAACCAACAAATTTTAAATCAATACTGTAAACACTGCTGACTAAAGATACAATCCACGGCCCAGCACCATACAAATTTATATTTTAAACAAAAATATAACTCAAATTCCATCACATACAAATTGGGCTACACCAAAGCCAAAATATTTTCAGAGAGATATGGGAAGAGTTCAATTGAAATTTCTTTAGAGTACTATTTTTAAATGGGGAAGGTATTCTAGGTAAATACCAAAGCTGATGGAAGTATTTTTTCCTTTGGTTTAAATAAGAATAAATTCCACACCCATCATTGAATACTCTCTTATTATTTGCCTGTTTCTATTTTAAAATACATAACACAAACAAAAAAATGCAAGACACTACTTTATAATTAATTGGTATTCATCATGCCCCCTCTCATTTTCCCCCCTTAAAGCTTTTGAAAAATATTAGGTGGTAAAACAAAGTATAAGATACATCTCTGCCCTCAGAAGGTTTACAATTAAATTTGAAGGGGTGAGGGAGAATAAATCATGCTTGTAAAAAATAAGAGCACCGTATGGTAATTTCCAGATGAACAACAGAGCAGTGAGTACCAAAGCAGGAAGACAAATATTACTAGTTGGGGAAAGTCATAAGATCAGAATATTAAGAAAGAGATAACAGGTACTTCATTCAACCATCTCATTTTACAGATGAGAAAACTGAGGCCCCAAGGACTTACCCAAGATCATATACACTAAGTCCCAGATCTGAGATTTGTGCCTACATTATCTAAATCCAATGCTCTTTTTTCCCCACAAAGTAGACATTCTTTAAAAATGGGTAAGATTGGTAGAAGTATACAAAATAATAATTACAATAATAATAGCTACCAAATTTACATAACCCTTGGAGGTTTGCAAAGCTCATTACAAAGATCAGTGACTTTTCCCCTCACAACAATCCTGGAATGGTAGGTATCATTATGTAAAAATTAAATTTGTCTCTAATAATAAAAGGATTATATTTTATGAGGTTTATTAAGGATTATTAGAAATCAGGATACAAAATAATAAACCATGTGCCTAGGGCTGATTAGCCCATTCAAAGCTTACTTACTACATATTGCAAATGCGGAGTAGAAAGAGTGAGAGCATAGAAGGGGGCGAGGTAGGCATTGCTGCCAGTTTAAATACTAATTGTGATCTCGCCCAGGTGGAGAATCAGGTGAGATTATAAGGGATTCTGAGAAGTATCAAGGACTTCTGGGGATTGAAGTCTAGGGTTCAAAATCTTCATTTTACCTTCATTCTCTACATTTTGCAGAACAGAGAACTGAGGCAAATAATATTGTGACTAGTCCAGAGTCACATAACAAGTATGTGTCTGCTACTAAATTTGAACAGAAGTCTTTCTGTGCCCCCAAAGGACAACAAGGTGGCATAGTGGATAGAATGCCAGTTATGGAGTCAGGAAGATGTGAGTTCAAGTCCAGCCTCAGACACTAGCTATGTGGCCCTGGGCAATTCACTTAATCCTGTTTGCCTCAGTTTCCTCATCTGTATAATGAACTGGAGAAGGAAATGGTATACCACACCAGTATCTTTGCCAAAAAATCCAAATGGAGTCATGAAGTATCTAATATGACTGAACAACAATAGCAATAACAACAATTATAAAAAATAATTGATTAAATAATATTCACTGCTCTAGGCAGGGAAGATTCAAATTCTAACTAGGAAAATTGTATGAAGAATATGCAAGGCACAATAGGGACAGAGGAAGTAAAACAAAAAGCCAAGGAGTGGTGGGTTTAGGAATAGACCAAGGACAAGCCACCACTCTGTTGCCTCCTACTACCATTACTCCTAAGCCAAAAATTTCTAGTTAGGTGGAAGCAACAAAACCATAAACCTGGAGAAGAGAGAAAATGAGTAGCTACAGCTGAAAATCTCTTACACTAGGACAAGTGGAATCTTTAATGAATAATAAAGCACTAAAAAATATTTATCATCATCATTATTATCATAGTAAGCATTTATAGATAGCACTTACTATATCCCAGACACTGAGCTAAATATACTTATTAGCTCATTTGATCCTGATGACAATCCTGGGAGGTAGGTGCTATTATTATCTCCATTTTAGAGATGAGGAAACCGAGACAAAGAGAAGTTAAATGGCTTGCCCAGGGTCACAAAACTAATAAGTTGGTAAAGCAGGAATCAGACTCAAACTTTCCTGATTCCAAGTCTGTGCTCAAACTACTTCTCCCCATGAGATAGTTTCACAAGGCCTCCATGAATTTGGGGGGTCAGCTATAGCCTGTAGCATAGAAAAAGAGTATACCTAAAGATGTGTGCGTATATGTTTTGGGGGGAGCTCAATATCTTTAAATATGAAACTAACATGTCTTTGGTGAAACTCTAAGTCATAACCTCCATCTCACCAGGTCTACCCTCTAAAGAGGTGAGCTAATAAACACAAGTGCTTTCCATTTAACTTACACTTTCTATCCCAACTATTGATTTAAATTTTATGTTAAATTATAATCTGAATCAAAGTCTTAGAAAATCACTAGAGGAAAAAAGTAGATTTCAACAAGAAATTTTTTAGTTTCAAATGTAAAAACCAGATCCAGGACTCACTCAGATCAAACAAAATATCTCTTTAATTTTAACAAAACATTGTATTTAAAAGACTAAAAGATGAAAATAACAGAAATAAATATCCCTTAAGGACTGACTGTTTTGCTAAGGTGGTAGACAAAACTTTACTCCAGATAATAGGAAATTATCTCCTATACATTATTTTCATGGAACTATAAGTAGCTAGATCTTGGCAAAATAGGATCAGGAAGTCATCTATAAAGATTTTGTATTCATTTTTGACAGTTGATCATTGTTATTAATAATTTGTGAATAATACTTAATATTTTGGTTTTCATAAGATATTCCTTTTTCTTTTTTCTTCAATTAATTAGTTCAGAATATTTTTCCATGGCTACATGATTCATGTTCTTTCCTTCCTCTCCTCCTTCCTCCCTCCCATAACCAACATGCAACTCAACTGGGTTTTACACATATCATTGAAGATATCCCTTTCTCAAATAGGTTTTAAAAATTATTTGATACTATCTCAGTGCTCTGTAGCCAGAAGGCACTTAATAAATGTTCACTGAGTGTGGATTTGAGTGGAAACCAGGCTTAAACTAATAAAATAGGCATGTTGCTAAAACAATGTTAGAAAACAATCTTTTTGTGAAAATGAAACATTTAAAACTGTTTCCATGAGGTAATTTGGAACTAAGCCCAAAAAGCACTAAAAGACTGCCTACCTTTTGATCCAGCCATAGCACTACTGGGTTTGTACCCCAAAGAGATAATAAGGGAAAAACCTGTACAAGAATATTCATAGCTGCGCTCTTTGTGGTAGCCAAAAATTGGAAAATGAGGGGATGCCCTTCAATTGGGGAATGGCTGAACAAATTGTGGTATATGTTGGTGATGGAATACTATTGTGCAAAAAGGAATAATAAAGTGGAGGAATTCCATGGAGACTGGAATGATCTCTAGAATTGATGCAAAGTGAGAGGAACAGAACCAGGAGAATACTGTACACAGAGACTGATACACTGTGTTACAATTGAATGTAATGGACTTCTCCATTAGTGACAATGCAGTGATCCTGAACAACCCCAAAGGAATCTATGAGAAAGAACACTATCCACATTCAGAGGAAAAACTGTGGGAGTAGAAACACAGAAGAAAAACAACTGCTTGATTACATGGGTTGAGGGGATATGGTTGGGAATGTGGACTCTGAATGATCATCCTAGTGCAACATGGAAATAGGTTCTGATCAAGGACACATGTAAAACCCAGTGGATATGGGAAGGGGGTAAGGGAAAGAGAGGGTAAGAACATGAGTCTTATAAACATGGAAAAATATTCTAAATTATCTAATTAAATAAAATTGAAAAAAATTCTTTTAAATAAATAAAACTGTTTTCATGGAAGATATATTAGATCCCAGAGTGATTCTCCTGATAATCCCAAATTACGAAAATACTCTACTCTCCAAGAGAATAGGGAACATTTTAGGCAGTAGGCAAAGGAATTAGACAGATATAGGCTCCGTGGCATAAAAATGTCTGAGGAGACATGTGGATTGGTATCCTCTCCAATTTGTTAAGATGGAAATGGGTCAACTATGACAATAATGATAAAGAATAGTACTTTATGGTTCTAGATGTATTTTTATCTATTATCCCATTTGATGTTTACAACAACCCTATTAAGTTGATCATGATAAAATTTTATGTGGTCTTGGGTACGTATCCCATATCCCATTACTAATTACATAGCATATGGTTTTTTTTTCTAATTCTTAATGAGTTGTAGAAAGAGTTGTGTGATGAGTGCAGCTAGGTTTTCAGTGGATTGAGAGTCATGCCTAAAGATGGTAAGTCCTGGGTTCAAATCTGGCCTCAGATACTTCCTGAGGAAGTCACTTAGCTCCCATTGCCAAGCACTTACCACTCTTCTGCCTTGGAACCAATCTGAATTATTGGTTCTGAAATAGAAGATAAGGGTTTGACTCACCTGAGTTGAAATACAGCCTCAGATACTTCCTAGCTAGATGACCCTGAGCAAGCCACTTAATCTAATCTGCCTCAGTTTCATCATCTGTCAAATGGTAAACACATCAGTAATTTCAATTAAGAAAACCCAGAATGGGATCACAAAGAGTTGGACACTATTGAAAAATTACTTGAACAACAACAATCATTTCAATATGGTATCAAGCTAATGGAAAGAGCTCTGTGGCAGGTGATCATAAGATATGAAATGAATTCAGACCTCTGACAGTAGCTAGTTACCTGAGGCCCCTTGGCCTCAATTTTCTCTTCTTTAGGAGATTAGCTAAAATGAGCTTTAGGAACAAACATAGTGAGTCCATGAAGCTGAGCAAAACTGCAGGGGCAACAGCCTCAGAATTTAAATCTGTTCATTCAGAATTTCCCTGCACCACTCATGATTGGTACACTCCTCTACATTAGTATCAATTATCAGCTGCTAATTAGGTTGGACAAGGTCAAGCTGTGAAAGCCCTCACTCTCCCACAGCAACAACAGGAAGGAATGCAATAACTGAAGAGACAGAGACAGAGACCGAGGCAGAGGGAAGGAGGGAGGAAGGAAGGAAGGAAGGAAGGAAGGAAGGAAGGAAGGAAGGAAGGAAGGAAGGAAGGAAGGAAGGAAGGAAGGAAGGAAGGAAGGAAGGAAGGAAGGAAGGAAGGAAGGAAGGAAGGAAGGAAGGAAGGAAGGAAGGAAGGAAGGAGAAAGAGAGACAGAGAGAGAGAGGAAGAAAAGGGAGAGAGAAAAAGTATGAGAGAAGGAGGGAGAGAGGAATAAATGATGATCATGATAGAGAATAGAGAGAGAAGGAATGAAGACATATTTTATAAGGGGAAGCTAAATGGCTCAATGGACTGAGAGGCAGTCCTAGAAACAGGAGGTCCTGCGTTCAGGTCTGATTTAAGATACTTCCTAGTTGTACCTCTTTTTTTTACCTCTGGGCAAGTCACTTAAACCCCATTGCCTAGCCCTTACCATTGTTTTGCCTTGTATTGAATACACAGTATTGATTGAAGACAAAAGGTATTTAAAAAAAATTTTTTAGGATACATATTTTTTCTACGAATCTGATTTTATCTATGTGTGTATGTATGTGCATGAGTGTGTGTGTGTGTGTGTGTGTGTGTGTGTGTGTGTGTGTGTGTGTACATAACCAGCTTCACAGGCTCCTAAGATAAGAGCGCCTGGTGTGAGCTCTCTAGAACAGATAAAATTGATTTTAAAAAAGGAATACACTTCTCCCCCACTTCCCATATCCAAATCTTTAACATTATTGTTTCTGGTCAATATCCAGGCAGGAGTACCTGAGGTTGGGACTACCTGGACTTAGATCTGAAGCTAACTGATGAAACTAAAGAATACAAGTACACTCTAAATAAAATAATTTTAAGTATTATATGTAGGTCAATGTCTGTATACACACACACATATATTTATAATTATTTTAAAATAATTGTTGGAAAATGAGGGGATGCCCTTCAATTGGGGAATAGCTGAAAAATTTATGGTATCTGTTGGTGATGGAATACTATTGTGCTCAAAGGAACAATGAACTGGAGGAATTCTATGTTAACTGGAATGACATCCAGGAATTGATGCAGAGCAAAAGGAGCAGAACCAGGAGAACATTGTGCACAGAGACTGATACACTGTGGCACAATCGAATTTATTGGACTTCTCTATTAGCAGCAATGCAATGATCCAGGACAATTCTGAGGGACTTATGAGAAGGGATGCTATCTACATCCAAAGAAAAAACTGTGGGAGGAGAAATGCAGAAAAAACACACATCAGTCACATGTTAAATGGGGATAGGATTGAAGATGTCGACTTTAAATGGTCACTCTATTGCAAATATTAATAATGTGGAGATAGGTTTTGAACAATGATACATGTAAAACCCAGTGGACACAGGACTCTTCCTCTCCTCAGCACCTACTGATATAGACTACCTCAAAAGACCCCCCCGAAAAAATTCCTATGAATGAAGGGACTCTACAGTAGGGCATAGCATTGAAGTTACATGGGATTTGGGCATTTCCACACTATAAGGGGGTGAAAAAGCTCCCACCAAAATGAGAACTGATCTACCCTCCCCCACTCCATCTACAGAGCCAGATTCAGAGCCAGCACGTGCTAGAATCAGTGAACGAGTGAGGGGCACTTCTGGAATGAGTGAGGGGCACCTCTAGGTCCTTGGCAGCTGACTAATACCACCAAAGACCTACCCCTGAGAGCAGGTAGACCTAAAATCCCAACAGGCTGAAGAGCATACACTGTGGGTGCTCATGGGCAGATAGCATAGAGAAAGGCAGCAAACAACAGAAGCTGCAGAGATTCGAGAACTGGCCTTAGGCAAATTCCTTGCTCATTAGCTCCATACATAGAGAGCCTGCCCATCTCATTCAGATTTCTGATTGAAAAGGGAAGGAAAAACCACCGCAGTGATGGCAAATAGTGCACAGGAACAACTTCCCAACACTAAGAAAAACAACAAGAAGGGGTTGACCTTGGATAATTATTACGGAGGAAAAACCCAGGCTATGGAGGGAATAGAAGAGGAAGTACAAATAAATGCACCAAAACCTTCCAAAAAATGGAAATTGCCCACAAGGGAATGAAGAATTTAATTTGGAGCTTATCAAAAAGATGGAAGCCATCTGGCAAGAAAAGTGGGGAATAGTTCAAAGAGAAAATAACAGTTTAAAGGACAAGAACTCCCAATTTGAGAAACAGCTGGAAGACAAGAAAAGCAGGATAGACCAAACTGAATAGGAAAACCACTTTAAAGACTAGAATTAGGCAACTGGGGACAATAATCTTGCAAAACACCAAGAATTAATAAAGCAAAGTAAAAAAACTGACAAAATAGAAGAAAACATAAAATATCTCACTGAAAAGATGACAGATCAGGAAAATAGGTCACAAAGAAACAATTTGAGAATCATTGGTCTATCTGAAAAGTCAGAAATAAGAAATCTTGACATAATACTACAAGAAATTATGCAAGAAAATTGCCCTGATGTTCTTGAACAAGGGGGCAAAATAGAAATTGAAAGAGTTCCTAGAACACCCTCTACACTAAATCCTCAAAAGACAACTCCAAGGAATGTAATTGCCAAATTCAAGAGCTTCCAAGCTAAATAGAAAATTCTACAAGAAGCCAAAAACAGACAATTCAGATACCAAGGAACACCAATCAGGATTACACAAGATCTGACAGCTTCCACACTAAAGGACTGCAAGGTTTGGAATATGATATTCAGAAAGGCAGAAGAATTTGGTTTTCCACTAAGAATTACCTATCCATCAAAATTGACTATATAGGGGGAAGCTGGGTAGCTGAGTGGATGGAGAGACAGACCTAGGGACAGGAGGTCATAGGTTCAAATCTGGCCTCAGACACTTCCCAGCTGTGTGACCCTGGGCAAGTCACTTGACCCCCATTGCCTAGCCCTTACCATTCTTCTGCCTTGGAGCCAATACACAGTATTGACTTCAAGACAGAAGGTAAGGGTTTAAAAAAAAAACTGACTATATACTTCCAAGGGAAAGTATGGGCATTCAACAACATAGAAGATTTCCAAGTATTTGTAAAGAAAAGGCCAGAACGAAGTGGAAAGTTTGATATCCAAACAGAAAGATGAAGAGAGACATGAAAAGGTAAATAATAAAGAGAAGGAAAAGGGGAAAAATGTTTTTTATTCCAACTTTATTCTTTAAGGGCTTCAATATGATCAAATTACTTATATTAATATATGGGGAAATGTTATTTGCAACTCTCAAAAATTATATTCACTACTATAGCAATTAGTAGAATCATTCACAGGAGTAATTAGGGTAATAAGTGGTATACGATGATATGCAATAAAAGAAAAAAGGAGGGGAGAATCAAAGATGGCACCAAGAGATATATGAAGAAATAGGATAATCTTTATTACACAAAGATACTCATGGGAAGGGGAGGAGAAGAATACTCTTATAAGAAGGAGAGGAAGAGAGTGATAATAGGTAATGCTTAAACCTTACTCTCGGTGAAATCAATTCTGAGAGGGAAGAGCATCTATATCCATTGGGGTATTGAATTCTATCTTACCCTACAAGGAAATTAAGAAGGGAAAACTAAGGAGGGGAGATGGGGTCAGGGAGTACAAAAAGGGAGGAAAAGAGAGGGGGGGAGGGAAATTAATAGACCCTAAAAAAATAAGAAGGGAACAAAAAGGGAGGGGGAAGAAAGGGAAGCATATTAAGGGTGGGGATTAGGAGGATTGATGAAAAGTAAACCACTGGTTTAAAAAGATATAGTAAAGAAAGGACTGAACTAGGAGAGGTTATCAAAATGCTGCGGAATACACAACTGACAATTATAACTTTGAATGTGAATGGGATGAACTCACCCATAAAACAAAAACAAAATAGGAGAGTGGATTAGAAACCAAAATCCTACCATATGTTGTCTACAAGAAACACACCTGAGGCAGGCAGACACTCACAAGGTTAAAATTAAAGGTTGGAGAAAAACCTATTGGGCCTCAACTGATAGAAAGAAGGCAGGAGTTGCAATCATGATATCTGACAAAGCCAAAGTAAAAATAGATCTAGTTAAAAGAGATAGGGAAGGTAATTACATCCTGATAAAAGGCAGTTTAGACAATGAGGAAATATCACTAATCAACATGTTTGCACCAAATGGTATAGCATCCAAATTTCTAAAGGAGAAACTAGTGGAATTGAAGGAGTAAATAGATAGTAAAACTATACTAGTGGAAGACCTGAACCTACCACTATCAAATTTAGGTAAATCAAATCAAAAAAATAAATAAGAAAGAGGTAAGAGATGTGAATGAAATCTCATAAAAAATAGTTAATAGATATATGGAGAAAAATTAATAGGGACAAAAAAGAATACATCTTCTTTTTAGCAACACATGGTACATTCACAAAGATTGACCATGTGCTAGGCCATAAAAACATGGAAAACAAATGCAGAAAAGCAGAAATAATAAATTCAAACTTTTCAGATCATAACACAATAAAAATAATGATCAGTAAGAGTATATGGACATCCAAATAAAAAATTAATTGGAAATTAAATAATATGACTCACCAAAATTGGTGAGTCAGAGAACAAATCATAGAAACAATTAATAATTTCATTGAAGAAAATGACAATGATGAAACATCCTTTCAAAATCTATGGGATGCAGCCAAAGCAGTACTCAGAGGGAAATTTATATTTTTTAGTTCATATATTAACAAATTAAGGAGGGCAGCAGTCAATGAATTGGACACGCAAATCAAAAAACTTGAAAGCAAACAAATTAAAAATCCCCATTAAAAAAACTAGAGAACCCAAAAATCAAGAGAGAAATTAATAAAAATCAAAAGTGAAAAAATTATTGAACTAATAAATAAGACTAGAAGCTGGTATTTTGAAAAAAACAAACAAAATAGACAAAGCACGGGTCAATCTAATGAAAAAAAAGGAAAGAAGAAAACCAAATTAATAGTATCATAGATGAAAAGGGAGACCTCACCTCCAATGAAGAGGAAATTAAGACAATCATTACAAACTATTTTGCCACCACCAAAAAACTTTTTCACTGTATTAGAAAAAAACATAACAAAGTTCATTTGGAAGAACAAAAGATCAAGGATATCCAGGGAAATCATGAAAAAAATGTGAAGGAAGGTGGCCTTGCAGTCCCAGATCTCAAACTATACTATAAAGCAGTAGTCATCAAAACAATATGGTACTGGCTAAGAGACAGTAAGGAGGGTCAGTGGAATAGACTTGGGGTAAGTGACCTCAGCAAGATAGTCTATAATAAGCACAAAGATCCCAGCTTTTAGGATCAAAATCCATTATTTAATAAAAACTGCTGGGAAAATTGGAAGACACTATGGGAGAGATAAGGCTTGGATCAACATCTCACACCCTGTACCAAGATCAACTCAGTAGGGGTGAATGACTTGAAAATAAAGAAGGAAACTATAAATAAATTAGGTGAACACAGAATACTATACATGTCAGATCTTTGGGAAGGGAAAGATTTTAACACCAAGCAAGAATTAGAAAAAATCACAAAATGTAAATAATTTTGATTACATCAAATTTAAAACTTTTTGTACAAACAAAACCAATATAATCAAAATTAGAAAGGAAATAACAAATTGGGAAACAATCTTCATAACAAAAATCTCTGACAAAGGTCTAATTACTCAAATTTACAAAGAGCTAAATCAATTGTACAAAAAATGAAGCCATTCTCCAATTGATAAATGGGAAAGGGACATGAATATGTAATTTTCAGTCAAAGAAATCAAAACTATTAATAAGCAAATGAAAAAGTGTTCTAAATCTCCTATACTCAGAGAGATGCAAATCAAAACAACTCTGAGGTATCACCTCACACCTAGCAGATTGGCTAATATGACAGCAAAGGAAAGTAATGAATGCTGGAGGGGATGTGGCAAAGTTGGGACATTAATGCATTGCTGGTGGAGTTGTGAATTGATCCAACCATTCTAGAGGGCAAATTGGAACTATGCCCAAAGGGCACTAAAAGACTGTCTGCCCTTTGATCCAGCCATAGCACTGCTGGATTTGGACTCCAAAGAGATAATAAGGAAAAAGACATGTACAAGAATGTTCATAGCTGCACTCTTTGTGGTGGCAAAAAAATTGGAAAATGAGGTGATGCCCTTCAATTGGGGAATGGCTGAACAAATTGTGGTATATGTTGATGATGGAATACTATTCTGCACAAATAAATAATAAACTGGAGGAATTCCATATGAACTAGAATGACCTCCAGGAATTGATGCAGAGAGGAGCAGAACCAGGAGAACATTGTACACAGAAAGTGATACATTGTGGTACAATCCAATGTAATGGACTTCTGAATTAGTGGCAATGCAGTGATCCTGAGCAACACGTAGGGATCTATGATAAAGAACACGATCCACATTCAGAGGAAAAACTGTGAGAGTAGAAACACAGAAGAAAAACAACTGGTTGATTACATGGGTTGAGGGGATATGGTTGGGGTGGTAGACTCTAAATGAACATCCTAGTACAAACATCAACAAGGAAATAAGTTCTGATTAAGGTCACATGTAATACCCAGTGGAATTTCATGTCAGCTATCGGAAGGGTGGGGTGTAGGGGAGGGAGGGATAGAATATGATTCTTATAACCAAGGAATAATGTTTGAAGTTGACCCAATAACAAATAAAATTTTTTAAAAATTTAAAAAATAGTGGAACTGCTCATCAGCTCAGGGAGGGTGAGAGAAGTGAGAAAAATCATGAATCATGTAACCATGGGAAAATAGTCTTAATTCATTAATTAATTAATAATTTTTAAAAAGAATATAAGCTCCTAGAGGGCAGAGACTGTCATATATGCTGATTCTTCTTCTTTTTATGTATTTATTTTTAAAATTTTATTTAATTAATGAATTTAGATTATTTGTCCATGGTTACAAGATTCATGTTCTTTCCCTCCCTTTCCCCCACCCCTTCCTGTAGCCAACGCGCAATTCCATTGGGTATTACATGTGTCCTTGATCAAAACCTATTGCCATGTTATTGATATTTGCATTAGGATGTTCATTTAGAGTCTACATCCCCAATCATATCCCCATTGACACATGTGATTAAGCAGTTGTTTTTCTTCTGTGTTTCTACTCCCACTGTTCCTCCTCTGAATGTAGATAGCATTCTTTTTCATAAGTCCCTCACAATTGTCCTGGGTCATTGCATTGCTGTTAGTAGAGAAGTCCATTGTGTTCAATTGTACCACAGTGTATCAGTCTCTTTGTAAAATGTTCTCCTGGTTCTGCTCCTCTCGCTCTGCATCTTCTTTTTACAAATCTTTACCTTCTGTCTTAGTAGCAACTCTAAGTCAGAAAAGTGGTAAAAGCTGGGCAAAATCAACTCAGTGATTTGTCCAGGGTCATACAATTAAGAAGTACTTGAGCCTAGGTGTGAACTCATTTTTTTTCACCTTCACACTGTTTTTACCAATTAAACTTCATTAAAATAGCCAAATGGTCCCTTTTCCTTCTAGTATGGTAGCTTGCTTAAACAGGGAGGGTGAGATTTGCCTGAGAAGACTATTTGCAATGCTAGATGACACAGAAGGAATATTCTTCAGCACTGCAGGATAGCTGACAGCAGTGGACCTCCTTCAAATGTGTTCAAAGTGAAAACTGGGCTCTAAGTCTGTCTCTCTATCCACTGAGCTATATATATATATATATATATATATATATATATATATATATATATATATATATATATATATATATATATATATATATATATATATATATATATATACATAACTGCCCTATATGCTTCTTTTTGTATCCCTGGCTCTTATGCACACAGTAGGTGCTTATCAAACTCTTCATCTATTTATTCCTGGCTAGATTTCATCTTCACATAAGAAGCATCTGAGAAATACATCTTCATTTTGTCCAGGCGTTTGACAGCTACACTAAATAATGAAATAGAGGAAAGGGAGTCTGGGAATCTCCCCAGAGGGGCCAAGCCTGGAATCCCAACATGAAGTGAATCCATTAAAAAGTATAGGTAGCTTTCTAATTGACAGTCCCTTAGGTGGGATAGGAATACGCTGGGGGAGGACAGGGAGAGAGGAAAATTCGAATAAGGAATTGCAGTAGTCAATAATCCCTATTTATTGCTTCTGCCTCCACTCAGTGACAAATTCCCTGGGTCTATTCAGCAGGTTTTATAGCAAATGAATGTGATCCTTGAAGCTTCAAATCCATGTAATGCAGCTTAATCCATGACCAGAAAGGTAGAAAAGGTGGTTTCATTTGCATATGGGCATTTTACATGGCTTAATCCTCAACTGTTGGATTGGTTTGTGCTTATACATTCTTTCTTGTAAGACTACAAATAGCCCAACCCCGAATGGTCGATAGACTCTCCAGTGTGTAATTAAAGGATGATCTCTACTTCTCCACAGAACCCAAAATAATAGACAGGACTGACCAAAGCCAACCAGAACCATTTACTCAATCCTTAAGACACTTTATTTGAAGAAGCTGCAATGAAAGATTGTTCTTATTATGAACAAACAACAGCCTAAATGTTTCAGGGCTTCTTTTTGGTCCTTAATAAAACAGTGAAAACTCACTTTCTATCATCCCATTCCTAAGGAAAAGTCTGGGAAATAAAATAAACAATGGAGGAAGGAATCTTCCCCCCAAAAAAATTTGTCATGAGTAGAAAGAATCAACCAGGGGCAACTAGGCAGGGCAGTAGGCAAAGTGAGACATGCAGTCAGGAGGGCTTAAGTTCAAATGTGGCTCAGATACTTAATAAGTATGTGACCCTGGGCAAGTCACTTAGCCCTGGCTACCTCAGTTTCCTCATCTGTAAAATGAAACAGAGAAGGAAATGGCAAACCACTCTAGTATGTCTGTCAAGAAAATCGCAAATAGGGGCAGCTGGGTAGCTCAGTGGATTGAGAGTCAGGCCAAGAGACGGGAGGTCCTGGGTTCAAATCTGGCCTCAGACACTTCCTAGCTGTGTGACTCTGGGCGAGTCACTTGACCCCTATTGCCTAGCCCTTGCCACTCTTCTGCCTTGGAACCAATACATTCCAAGATGGAAGGTAAGGGTTTAAAAAAAAAAAGAAAATCGCAAATGGAGTCAAGAAGAGGTGGACACAACTGACATGGCTGAATGACTACAACAAAATCAGAGTAGACTATGACACTGTGGTGTCTGGAAGGTTAATGAAACATAACCTTAATTTTTCCTCTGTCTGACTGGTCAATGCTTCTCTTTTGGGTAACATTAAAACTTACCTTGTAAAGTTAATCCAGATTACAATGCTAGGTATCAATATAAAGACAATTCTGTATTCAAATTCTGACTTAGCTGATATATTCTTGAAGTTACTTTGCACCCCACTCTCTCCCAAACCCCTTCAATCCCTAAGTCCCATATGCCTATATAAGCATTTCTGATCCAGTCAATTTTTCATATGACAAAGTATGTTCATTTTTTAGGTCCTTTCTTTATGTTGTTTACTGTCTTTGCTGTGTGACCTCAGACAAGTCACTGCTTCTAAAGGCTGGAGTTTTCTCATCTGTAAAGTCCACAGATTGGACTTGACTAAGTTCCTTCCTGAAATAATATTAAGTTAAGAAGTTGTTGATATAATAGTTTAAGGAATTTCTCTGGCAGTTTTATGGATCTAATTTTATTTGATGAATAAAATGTTAATTTCTCTTAATGAGATGTTGTTACACACTGTAAATCCACTTCTTATTTTAAAGCTACTGAATTGACTTCAGTATGATGGATAAGACATTAGATTTCTTTTTCATTGTCACAGAAAAAGATTGGAAACTAAAAACATATCTTCCCACTGGGGAATAGCTAGGCAAATTGCAGTATATGAACGTAATAGAATATTATTATGCTATTAGAAATTATTAAAGGACAACTTTAGAGGAAACTGGGAAAAACTGAGAGTGAAATAAGCAGAATAAATTATGCAATGCTATAGTTTTAAGAAAAAACAACTGAAAGATTTCAGAACTCTGATCAATGAAATGAGAAACCAGAGAGGTCATAAACTTAAAATGCAGACGAAATGTATATATCTGGGCATGGCCAACATTGGAATTTGTTCTTCCGGTCTATGTAGCTATGTTTTGAAGACTTTGCTGGACCAATAGATAACATGGCAGTCTCCCACTGATATCATGGCAGCTTCTTATATGTAAATATATATATATATACATATATATATATATATATATGTGGTGCCATCACATGTATAATGATATATATGAAATCACATACTTAATGATATGTGTGATCTCTAAGACAAAGGGTATGGGCAATTTAGTGAGGTCTTAGAACAGGGGCTTATAACCTAGTGTCCATTTGTACTTGAATGGGAAAAAAAATCTACCATTTTCCTTTTATTCATTTCTAACTGAAATTTAGTTTTTCTTCATATATTAAAAAAATATATCATTGGGTCCAGCTGGGTGGCTCAGTGGATTAAGAGGCAGGCCTAGTGATGGGAGGTCCTGGGTTCAAAACTGGTTTCAATCATTTCCTAACTGTGTGACCCTGTGTAAGTCACTTCACCCCCATTGCCTAGCCCTTACCATTCTTCTGTCATGGAACCAATACACAGTATTGATTCTAAGATGGAAGGTAAGGGTTTACATTTTTCTGTACTTTAAAAAAAATATTATTCTCTGTTCTCCATTTGATAAATAGTCTTAGGCTATGATACTCTAAAGAGGCAGTTTTCAGAAAAAGAAATCTAAGCTATCAATAGTTACATTAAAAATACTCTAAATTATTATTAATTAAAGAAATAGGAATTAAAGCAATTCTGAGGTACCATCTTACACCTATCAGATTGGCTAATATGATTTTAAAAAGGAAATGACAAATTCTGGAGAAGATATGGGAAAATTGGGACACTAATGCACTATTGTTGGAATTTTGAACTTGTCTAACCATTGTGAAGAACAAATTGGAACTACACCCAAGGGTTATAAACCTCTACATGCCCTTTGACCCAGGAATACCACTACTGGGTATGGATCCTAAAGTGATCAAAGAAAAGGAAAAAGGACCTAAAATATTTATGTATAATAACCTATAAATATATATATATATATATAAATCTTTAGAGTAGCTATTTTGTGGGGCAACAAAGAATTAGAAACTGAGGGGAGATCAGTCAACTGGGGAATGGTTGAACAAATTGTGATATATGATTATGACAGAATTTTATTGTGCTATCAAAAATGAGGGGGATAGATTCAGAAAAACTTGGGAAGACGTATATGAAATGATACAAAATGAAGTGAACAGAACCAGGAGAACTCTGTACACAGTGACAGCAATAGTCTAAGATGTATTCATTAGAATTTTGAATCCTTGGACTTCATCCCCCAGAAGTCCTTCAATATTCTCCCAAATTCATCTCCTCTCTCCACCGCATTTTGTGGTCATGTTTGTATATAATTCAGTGTCTCTACCCTATTTCTTCCTCTTCCTCTTCCTTTTTCATGGCTTGAGTTAGTTAGCTCCCTTTTAACTCCAGTTTTTATTTAAATAAATCTTATAAATATAATACTTGAGTTACTGTATATTAATTTTAATTCTCACAAAGAATGATCAACAGTGAAAGACTGAGCTACTGTAATCAAGACATAGATCCAAGACAATTCTAAAGGACCCAGGATAAAAAATACTATCCACCTTTTTTTTCCCACTTTTTCTTGCTTTTTATGTGTTTTGTTTTGTAACATGGCTAATATAGACATAGGTTTTGCATGACTTCGCACATAGAATATATCATGTTGTTTTCCTCAACAAGGAGTGGGGAAAGCTGGGAGAGAGGAAGAGAATTTCAAATTCAAATCTTTTTTAAAATGAACATTAAGCAAAGTAGGGACATTAATTCATTGCTGGTGGAGTTGTGAACTGATACAACCATTCTGGAGGGCAATTTAGAACTATGCCCAAAGGGTGATAAAAGACTGTCTGCCCTTTGATCTAGCCATAGCACTGCTGGGTTTGTACCCCAAAGAGATAATAGACAAAAAGACTTGTACAAGAATATTCATAGCTGCGCTCTTTGTGGTGGACAAAAATTGGAAAACGAGGGGATGCCCTTCAATTGGGGAATGGCTGAACAAATTGTGGCATCTGTTGGTAATGGAATACTATTGTGCTCAAAGGAATGATAAAGTGGAGGAATTCCACAGGGACTGGAACAACCTCCAGGAAGTGATGCAGAGCGAGAGGAGCAGAACTAGGAGAACATTGTACACAGAGACTAATACACTGTGGTATAATCGAACATAATGGACTTCTCCATTAGTGGCGGTGTAATGTTCCTGAACAATTTGCAGGGATCTAGGAGAAAAAAAACACTATTCATAAGCAAAGGATAAACTATGGGAGTAGCAACACCGAGGAAAAGCAACTGCCTGAATACAGTGGTTGAGGGGACATGACAGAGGAGAGACTCTAAATGAACACTCTAATGCAAATATTATCAACATAGCAATGGGTTCAAATCAAGAAAACATGTAATGCCCAGTGGATTTACACGTCGGCTATGGGGGGTGGGGGGGAGGAAAAGAAAATGATCTATGTCTTTAATGAATAATGCTTGGAAATGATCAAATAAAATATTTTAAAAAATGGAACATTAAGCAAAGTAGGGACATTAATTCATTGCTGGTGGAGTTGTGAACTGATACAACCATTCTGGAGGGCAATTTAGAACTATGCCCAAAGGGCGATAAAAGGATGTCTGCCCTTTGATCCAGCCATAGCACTGCTGGGCCTGTACCCCAAAGAGATAATGGACAAAAAGACTTGTACAAGAATATTCATAGCTGCGCTCCTTGTGGTGGCCAAAAATTGGAAAACAAGGGGATGCCCATCAATTGGGGAATGGCTGAACAAATTGTGGTATATGTTGATGATGGAATACTATTGTGCTAAAAGGAATGATAAAGTGGAGGAGTTCCATGAAGACTGGAACGACCTCCAGGAAGTGATGCAGAGCGAGAGGAGCAGAACTAGGAGAACATTGTACACAGAGACTAATACACTGTGGTATAATCAAATGTAATGGACTTCTCCATTAATGGCGGTGTAATGTCCCTGAACAATTTGCAAGGATCTAGGAGAAAAAAAAACACTATTCATAAGCAAAGGATAAACTATGGGAGTAGAAACACCGAGGAAAAGCAACTGCCTGAATACAGCGGTTGAGGGGACATGACAGAGGAGAGACTCTAAATGAACACTCTAATGTAAATACTAACAACATGGCAATGGGAGTGGAATCACGCATCGGCTATGGGGGGTGGGGGGGGGGAAAGAAAATTATCTTTGTCTTTTATGAATAATGCTTGGAAATAATCAAATAAAATATTATTTTAAAAAAATGAACATTAAAAAATTTTTACATGTAATTGGGAAATATTGAAAAAATAAATAAAAATATATTTAAAAAAACATTCTGAGATGGAATTCTGAGAGGTGGCCTTAAGGGCTCTGTGGCATTGACTAGAATGTGAATGATCTCTTTCCCTCTCACCCATTCCCTCATTCTCTCTCCCTTGCTTTTCCAATGTGTGGTCCATTTTAGACAGAGTCTAAACATTGAAACTTTCCCTTCTGATGACAGTTTTCCTCTTCCCCCTGGGTATAGTAATAAAGTTTATTAAAGTTTTTTTTTTAAAAACCCAGATTTGTGTTTTTTTATTTGCTCAATGGGAATTGGAGGAAATTCAGAAGAAAGTAGAAGGGACAAAAATGTTTAAATGCTTAGTTGGGAAAAAATATATTAATGTTAAGATATGTCTTTAATTGAAGAAAACCATGCTATTTGGAAGGGGAAAAGAAACATAAAAATATAACATGCAATCCTGAAAAAAAGAATTTTTTAAGTATGAATCTATGATTTTATGAGTATAAGGAACACAGTAAGAAATTATCTTTACTGATGTAGATCAGACATTCTTTGTAAAATCTCACCCATACCTTCCAGGACTCTCAATCCACTAAGCCACCTAGCTCAGTAATCAGTAATTCATGGGGGCCCTGAGGAGCTAAGTGACTTATCTGTTTAGAGTAACATAGCTAATATGTGCCAGGTACAAGTGATAAAACAAGGTCTTCCTTCCTCCAAAGTGGGCCCTCTAGCCATTATGCCACCATGCTGCCACTCTAAATTTTAGCTATCTCCCTCAGTCATCATTTCTTTTACCATTGTCTAGTTTTTCCCTTGTATATTTTTGGTTTAAAAAGTTTCACTTCTTGGAGACTTTCTTTGATAAATGTGTTGGGTAGTTTCATCACTGGGGTTCCTCTCTATACTAAAAAGATGGCAACCCCCCAATACTTTCTTATTCCAGTTGATTCTAACCAATATCATTCCAAGCCCAGCCGATATGATGAAAACCCATATCTGTTCGTCTAAAATTCTTGTGGCATCCATCTAGCACTGAAACTATCAATCTGTCTCTTATTCTCAAAATATGATTAGCTAACCTTCTTTTCTAGTCACACATATTTAAACCATATGCTGCTAAGGCAAGGGTTCTTAACCTTTTTTGTTTGTTTGCTACATAGATCTCTTTGGCAGCCTGCTAAAGCATATGGACTCCTCAGAATAATATTTTTCAATAACCGAAAGACATGCTAATTTTCAGTTAGAGGTTGGTGAAAATAAAGCTATTTTACTACCCTGAGAAGAATAGGGGCAGTTAGGTAGCACAGTGGATAGAGCACCAGGTCTGGAATCAGGAGGACTTGGGTTCAATTTGAGTCTCAAACACTTCCTAGTTGTGCGACCCCAACTGCCTATCCCTAACCATTCTTCTGTTATGGAACTTCTACTTAGGATTGATTCTAAGACAGAAGGTAAAGGTTTAAATTGTTGGGTTTATACATATATATATATATATATGGATCCCAAGTTAAAGGATATCATCACACTAAGTCTTCGATTGATCATCTCCTTAGATCCAGAGACCCCATTGCTAGGGATATAAATACATTTTACAATATATATATATATATATATATATATATATATATATATATATATATATATATATATATATATATATACAATTTACAATATATATATATATTCTTTTTTTTTCTTTTAAAACCTTACCTTTTGTTTTAGAATCAACACAAGTATTGGTTCCAAAATAAAGGGGAGGTAAGGGATAAATAAGCAAATGGGGTAAAGTGACTTGCCCAGGATCACATAGCTAGAATGTGTCTGAAACCAGATTTGAACCCATGTCCTCCCAACTCCAGGTCTGGTTCTCTATCCACTGAGCCACCTGGCTGCCCCCAGTACATATATTCTTCACAACAACTTCATGAAGTACAGAGAGTCTTCACAGATGAAGAAACTGAGGATGACTGGGGTTTCACAATTACATCATTTCATGGGACACTCAATTACTCTTCCTTGTAGAGCTCATCAAAAAGACCAACAGGTGCCATGAAATCAGGACAGTTTAGATGCCAATTCCCACTGCAGAGTCCATGGTCCTTTAGCCACTGAATTTATTATTCTGGATTCAAACTTAGTTCTCCCAACTCCACGTCGCGCACTCTTTTGACTTTGCCATGGAAACATCATTTCATGGGACACTTGGTTCCTCTACCTTCTAGTACTTATCATGAGAGTGAACAAATGGGACACCATGAGATCACCATAGCTTATACACAAGCACCCACTGCAGAGACGAAAATAGATCAATTCTAGGAAGAGTTTCACAAGACCCTCCAGACTCAGCTAACATATATTTGGATGATTCCTGGAGACATTACTAGCTAATATCATCCCAACCTTCTGCTAAAGAATGATGTTTCACACTTTCCTAGAACTGATTAAAAATATTCTAAGCACAGGGGTGGTAGGAAGTTAAAAATTAAAAATTCATTTTTAGACTTGGGTTTGTTGGGTGTTTTTCACCATTCACACAGTATTTCAATTGCTAGAGAAGGATCGGGTTATGTTTGACTTTCTTCTCTGTTGACATAAAATCATCTCATCTTTAAAACCATTGCTTGGGTAAGGCAGTTGGGTGGCTCAGTGGATAGAGAGCCAGGCTTGGAGACAAGGAGGACCTGGGTTTCAAATCCAACCTCAGACACTTCCTAGCTGTGTGATCCTGGAAAAGTCACTTACCCCCCATTGTCTAGCTCTTACCTCTCTTCTGCCTTGGAACTGATACTTAGCATCAGTTCTAGGAAAGAAAGTATGGATCTAAAAACAAAAACAAAAAATAAAGTTTATTGAGAGGGCTCTTCCTGGCTTAGACACTAATCCATTTGGATACAGTCTTCTCTCCCTGATGGCATCATGGAGAATAAGAGCTTGTTGTATAATGCCAAAGCATTAATATTTCTAGTACTTAATATTAATTCTAATATAAGTCAAGGTGTCTTTTTTTAATAAAAAAAAATTACTTGGGGATAAAAGGTAGATATAGGCAGCATATTTTATATATTTTTAAACCCTTACCTTCCATCTTGGAATCAATACTGTGTATTGATTCCAAGGCAGAAGAGTGGTAAGGGCTGGGCAATGGTGGTTAAGTGACTTGCCCAGGGTCACACAGCTGGGAAGTGGCTGAGGCAGCATATTTTATTTTAAGGTAAGCTACTATGTATAGCTTTATTAAAATAAAGCAAGAGTCCCTTGGACAGCTAAGAGATCTAATCAGTCAATACTTAAAGAAATTAATTCAGATAATTTACTGGAAGGTCAAATACTGAAGTTTAAGCTGAAATACTCTGGTCACATAATAAGAAGACAGGACTCCATGGAAAAGAATCTGATGTTGGAAAAGACGGAAGGCAGGAGACAGGGACAGCAGAGAGTGAGATGGATAGACAGTTGTCATGGAAACCACAAACATGAATTTGGTCAGACTTTGAGAGATATGTTGCAGGATAGAAAAGCCTGGAGGGCTATGTTCCAAGGGGTCATGCTGAGTTGGACACCGCCTAACAACTGAACAACAACAAAATTTATGAGACTTTCGCCCATAAACCACATCAAAATATGAACCAAGAAGTAAAGCAGACTCATGTACTTGGTCATTGTTTTGCTATAGTTAAAATCATTCATAAAAAGCCTAATGGTAATACCTGGGGCTATCTATGTGATACAGTGGATACAGTGAGGGATTTGGAATCAGCAAGACAAGTCTGAATCCTTCCTTAGACACTTATGAGCAGGGTGACCCTATGAAGTCACTTAACCACTCTGTCCATTTCTCTATGTGTAAAATGAAGATAAAAATGGCACCTACTAGAAGAAGGTAGGTGTCGAGAATATCATAAAAACCCCACGGCCAAACCCTTCCATTCCTTCACAATATGGATCCCATCTCCCTTCCCAGACATCTCTTATCCCTCTCCTTCATTCAATCTACCAGAAAAATTACCTGATTCCCCATACTCAGGATTCCATCTCCCATCCCCATGGGGAGGTTATCCTCATGCCTGGAATGTACTCTAAGCTCGTCTCACCTCTTAGAATCCTTAGCTTTCTTTTTTTTTTAAATCCCTGTCTTTCATCTTAGAATCAATACTTTGTATTGGTTCCAAGGCAGAAGAGTGATAAGGGCAAGGCAATGGGGGTCAAGTGACTTATCCAGGACTCACACTAGGAAGTGTCTCGAGACCACATTTGAACCCAGGTCATCCTGACTCCAGGCTTGGCATTCTATCCACTGTGCTCACCCATCCTTATTTTTCTTTAATTATTTTGACTGCTAAGGGGATGAACCCCTGGAGCATTTAACAGTCTTATACATCCTTGTCTTTCCTTAAGATGTGGCAAGAGAAATGTAAAAGAAATTACATAAGGGAGCCAGTAAAGAATGAAGAGCTGGTTAGGAGCAAGTCTAGAATAGGAAAATTGAACAAAGAGCAATAGAAGCAGAGCCCCAGTGATCATCATCACCAAATCACTGGAAGGGGACAGAGTCCATCATGCCATATGAGGCTGATTCTTGTTTGCATCCCATGAAGGAGCATTCTCCTCTGTCTTTTCCCTTTCCTTTAATCTGCAGTGCTGAGAATTGTGTCTGGCACAGAAGAGGTGTTTAATTAATGCTAATTAACTGACTAGCTGACATGATCCAGAGGAATCATCATGGGCCAAACCTAGCTTAGGCATCTGTAACTACACAGAACAGTAACAAAAACAGTTTTTCCCTTTACATTTTTCAAATGATCTTAGCCAGGTTTGGGTTTACATGAGTATTCTCTTATGACAATGACCCATATGGAACTCTTTTGCATGATAATACAAGGATGATCCAGATCAAAATGTTTAGCATCTCTAAGTTGAGGGGAGAGAGACAATTAGAATCTTATAATGTCAGGAAACATATGTTGAAAAGTGTTATTATGTATAATTGGGAAAAAATAAAATATCTTTTTTTTAAATTTAATTATTTTATTTGGTCGTTTTCATACATTATTCAATGGAAACAAAGATCGTTTTCTTTTCCTTCCCCCCCCCCCGCCTTTCCCTCTCCCATAGCCGACGCATGATTCCACTGGTTATCACATGTGTTCTTGACTCGAACCCATTTCCCTGTTGTTGGAATTTGCATTAGAGTGTTCATTTAGAGTCTCTCCTCAGTCTTATCTCCTCCAACCCTGTAGTCAAGCAGTTGTTTTTCATCGGTGTTTTTACTCCCACAGTTTAAAAAATAAAATATCTTTAAATAAATAATTTAAAGTTTTCTTACCCAGGTTCATTTCTGTATTTGTATTCTCTTTCTTATAAACTGCAGAAAGTCTACTTTTGTAGTATATATGGACAAATAACTATAAAGAAAAAAATAAATATAGGGGTCCCAGGATGTGGTAGTATTGGTAATAGACTGGAGAAAGAAAGAATGATTATACATGGCAGCTCCCTAGGACCAGAAGAACCAAGAGAAACAATGCTTTGTGTTCAAATCTGGCCTCTGACACTTCCTAGCTGTGTGATACTGGACAAATCACTTCATCTCAGTTGCCTAACCCTTATTGCTCTTCTGCCTCTTCCGTAATGATTCTAATGGAGGGTAAGGTTATTCCTTTTTTAAAAATTAAAATAAATTTAAAAAATAAAAAAGAGATAGTAGACCTAAATAAACTAGATTCTCTCTCCTCTCCAAAAATCCTTTTGCTTATGTGTTAGTTAGTTTTCAGGAAAGTTTTACGTTTCAATTCTAATATCTATTCTCTTCCCTAATAATCCTTTTGCTTATTTGGCTGCTTGATTATCAGGGATGTTTGTACCAGTTAAATACTTACATCACTTTGGATAAACTAATGCATAGATAGATAACCAGTGAGATCAACGCTATGCAAGGTAACTGTTAATAAGAAAGAAAATGCATTGCTAAATGCTAGGGATGTATTAAAAAGAATTTTGATTCTAGAGACCTGAATAAAATTTCTGTGGGTTACTTACATAAATTATTTGTAAGGTTGAAGTAATGATTATTGAAGGAAATTTTATTATCTTGCTAAAGAATGAAATGGAACCACCGGTGAGCAATCATGTCTATTAAGAAGTGCCACTGAACAAAATATTTTCTAAGGAAGATCAACTTGTATTATAGGAATGGATCTACAATTTCCAAAATCTAGAATAAAGGTTCTTAGGGCACATCTAGTCCAACCCCCTCATTTCACAGATGAGGAAATGAGGTCAACTGAAATTAAATGCCTGATGTAGGATTTGATCCTAGGTCTTACTGACTACCAAGTTCAGCACTCTACTCCCAATTCCAAGCTGCCTTCTCAGCTGGCTTTAAGGTTAGAACATCCATTCCATAAGGAAATATGAAAACATTCCTGGCTTCGGGAAAATGGATAAACTCTGGTTAAGCACACACTGTTACAAAGGGGAGGCTCCAGAGCATCCTTCTAAAAGTTCTTTTTCAAACTTCACACCTTAGAATAGCACCCTTTGGCACTTAAGCATATCTGAAAGTAATGGGTACCTTCAAAGCATATACTATCAGTACGAGTACAATTCTCGTTCAAAATTACCCAGAGAGCATAGGTTTCATTACCTGACAAGATGCCATCTGTCACCCAGTCCAACTCTGTTATCCAACTAATAGTGAGCCTAGGGCACAATGGAATCAAGTTTGCAAAAATTACTGAGCAAAGTTTCTGAGCAAAGGCGCTCATCCACCATCCTTCCAAAAAGCTTTCTCTTTGATGACTCTTCCCATAGTATTTTCTAAGAGATGGCCGAAGGCATTCAGAGTAGTTCTTTTCAGAATCGCTTTTTAAATGGGAAAGATATAGGGCTAGATACTGGGTCTGTGATTTCATGAGCAAAAGGAATTCCCAGGAAAGAAAACTCCTTTAACAATGCAAGTCACCACTTTGTTTCGTCATCATTGAGATGATATGCCAAGTCCAGTGTAGCACAATCAGGATGGGTCGGTCAGAGTCAGTGTGATGTTATTGAGCTTGGGTTTCTCCATCCTTGGGCAGCCCTTTGCACTGTTTAAGTTGGCATTTTGTAATACGAAAGTAAAATGGCAAAATGAGGAGAAATTAGTAAAAAAAAATGTCAAAGAAAAAGATAAAGAGTAGGTTACTTCCTCTCCAACTTTTATCATATAAAAGAATGCATGGCAGCTCTAGAGGAGATCTTCTTCCATAAGACATCTGGGAACGGAAAAAGCATGACTGTATCACCAGAGTGAAGATACTGGCAAACCCTCCTGTCTGTTATGAAAGATGACTTTATAGACAGGAAAGTGTTCTCACAACAGCTGGCCAGCCAAGAGCTTAGCAGCCAAAAGACAGATTTGAGGGTTTTATTACATTTGGCATTTAAATAGCTCATTGCAAATATAAAATGCTAACCAAATATTCATCATTCATGCTTCATTGCTATATTCTAAGATTTTATCAGCTGGGCCATTTTTTAAAGCAGCATAATGTGGTTAAAAAAAAGAGCACTGACTTGGGAGGGGGTTTTACTCCTGGAGCTCTTGGGAACTAGATATGAAACCGTAAACAAGTTGCTTATTCTGTCTGGACAGATTTCTTTTTTTCAGTCCTAAAATAATCTTTAAGATCTTTTTAATGCTAAAACTCACTGATTTTATTTTACTGGAGGATAATCTGAGGACCAGGAAAAACTAGAGACTTATCCAAGGACATTAAAAAGCAATAACTATTGGGTTTAACTATTCCAAATATTATCTTCAGTACATCATGAAAAAGCTATTTTCTCTTTAAGAGTTTATATGTTCTTTACATTTTTACAGACAATAATAAAGAAATGACAATATTCCCTCGCTTATTAGGTACCACATTTCCTTTGTAATATCTAAGGTTTGTCCTGTTCTGTCCTCGTAGACATAAAATTGTGAAGCCCTTTCATTTCCTAGCTACAAAAACTGATAAGAATCAATTTAGAGAAATGAAAAATTTTTCAAATAAATTCCTGTTACATTCTACTGTCAAATAAATTATATTAGAAATATAATAATAACTTTAACTGAAGAAGATTGGGGAAAGAACTTTAAATATGGAAATATAGATTTGTTTTCTTATTCTGGGGCATCTTGAAATATTTAACTATAAAAATGTCTTATTTGCAGAAGTCCTAGGTTTTAAATTATATATGAAATTATTTATATTTTTTGGCACAAGACTAAAGCAAGGGAATTGGTTGTGATTTTATATTAATATGAAAAGAAAATGGTTCAGAATCATAAACCAGTTCGGTATATAATTAATTATATAATACACAAAATATATTATATATGTTATTTTAAGGAAAACAATATTCCTTTGAAATATATTTTATGCTTTAAAATATCTGAGTATCTTTAAATGGTATATATTCCAAATGATCTATTTAGTAGATTTTATCAACAAATACATGTTATATATATATGCATGTATCATATACCACATATAGTATACACACACACACATATTTCTTTCTTTCTATGCCTGCTTGTCTCTGAAATGACTTAATCTCAAACCAAGAAGAATGATAGCTGTTGTACATCTTTGTTCAGTATATTACTCCTCTGAGGCTTTTTACATATGTGATTTTTGGTGATAACTTAAATGGGGGATTTGTAGTATTTGACTAAATGGTCTCAAATGTCCCTTCTAACTCTAGATCAATGATTGTCTCTTTTTTGTCTTTCCCTTCCTCCCTCCCTCCCTCCCTCTCTCTCTCTGTCTCTGTCTCCTTATAACCACCTCTCTCTTTTATTCCTTCTCTCTCTCCCCATCAATATTTATATACATGTATTGATATCTATATAAATATATCTATATTATGTTTATATGTATTTATGTCTATATCTTTTATATGTATATATAACATACACACATACGTCTATGTCATATGCATAGTCTCATGTTTTGGAGATAATTTTTTGAATGACTCATTCTCAAGTCAAGTATTTCTTGTTCTGTACCAAAATGTCCCTCTTTGTGACCATTTTCCACCTTTTGACTACTGTTTTGAAGGCTGCTGGCAAATAATGCTTAGTAAATATTGATTTAAAGAGGTCATATAGCACATGATGCTTTATAGAGACATCTAATTTACTTAAAAAAATAATCTGCCCCAACTAAAAAGAGATTTCTACTGTTCATACATTATGGCACAATGGAATGTAATAGTTTTCTACCAGCAGCAATGCAATGATCCAGGACAATTCAGAGGAACTTATGAGAAAGAATGCTATCCACATTCAGAGAAAGAACTGTGGGAGCAGAAACACATTAGAAAAATGTATGATCAACCACATAGTGCGATAGGGATGTGATTAGGGTTTTGATGTTAAAGGATCACTCTACTGCAAATATGAATAACATGGAAATAGATTTTGAACAATGATACATGTATAACCCAATGGAACTGCTTGTCAGCTTCGGGAGTGCGGAGGAAAAAGTCAGGGTAGGTGGGATCATGAATCATGTAACCATGGAAAAATATTCTAAATAAATTTTAAAAATAAAAAATAAAATAAAATCACAAAAAGTTCATAAACCAGTGGAATTAATAAACATTTTAAAAGCCTACATACTTTTGCAAATATTGACAAAATATTCTGCATGGACAGAGCATTTTTATCTATTCTCCACCCAGATCAGATTGTCAGGAAGGTGGTCAACATTTTGGCACAGGTGATGTCTTAGACCCACCCTATAAGTAATTGCTAAAGGTTTGACTGAATGCCATTACTGAAATTTATCTTTTCTCTTCCTTGTATAATCAGGAGTTCCAATATCTTACTCAGGAATTTTAATGAGTCTGCTCTTAAGTAATAATTAAAGCTGCCACTATACAAGAGGTTTATGTCTTTATAAATGTCACCTCGAATCCAACTAATCTGAGTTTTCTCTTTCAGAAGCACCAACACCTCATCTGTGCCATGAAATTATGGAGTGGCTTTTTCTCATTTATACATTTATAAATCACAGGGAGAAGGCAAAGCCTAAAGTGCATATATAATTAATTCTCAAATCAACAATTACTGACATACTCTAACAGCACAGACACAACTGAATTCCTAAGAGTGAACATTCTGAAGTTGCATCAACACTTCCAGGTCATTCACCCATAACTATGTAGTTTATATAGCATATTTATTAAAAAGGTTTTCTTTTTTTTTCCAAAGGGGGGAGCGAGAAAATTTTGTTGATAAAAAACATATTTTATTCAATCAAAAATGCATGATTTATTCATTCAAAGACATCCCCCAGCAAAACATAATTGCTGTATTTTGAGAATTGCAAATACCCAGATGATGTCTTTAAAAAAGAACATACATCTCTCCATTAAAAAAAAAACTAAAGGTTTCTTTTTATTTTAGTGTTTTTTTTCCTCCCTCAAAGGAAAAATGTAGCTTGTTTCTTATAGGAAGCCTTTAAGTAGTGCTAAATTTAAATTTTCCTTATTTAACTATTTGAAATTTCTCATACCAATATTTTGATCTATTAACCTAAATATTCAATAATTAACTACACGTAAATTTTTTTTCTCCTTGGTGTCTCCTGTAGCTGGCAGCTTGGCATTTAAAAAATCATTTTAAACACACTTGTTTAAGGTCAGCTGCTCAGCTCTTTAAAGGGGTAGGATTGCTTAATAGCTAGAGAGCAGATTTTGAAGCCCAGAAGACGCAGGCTCAGCTTGAATCTCCCACACATTGTGGCTATGTGAACACTGGGCAAATGGCATGCTTTACACAACTTTCTATGGTTCCATTTGCAGAAACTGTAAATACTTGAACCAGTAAAGGGAATTCTTTCATCTAGGAATCCCTACACTAGTGAAATCACAGGTGGGCATCCCTAGTCACTTCTTCCATGTTCCTTCATGCCAATATCAATATAACAAATTCCAGCCAATTATGAATAGAATTCTTTTATTATAATTAAAATTAAGAAAGGATGACCTTAAGTAGCTAGATAGCACTAGACCTGGAGTCAGGAGGTCCTGGGTTTAAATGTGACTCCAGACATTTCCCAATGTCCTTTTCTCAAACACTAGCGGTGTCACCCTAGGCAGTTGTTTAACCAAGTTTTCCTAGCCATTGCCCCTCTTTCTTAAAGTGGAGGGGGAGAGAGACAGGAAGGAAGGAAGAAAGGAAGGAAGGAAGGAAGGAAGGAAGGAAGGAAGGAAGGAAGGAAGGAAGGAAGGAAGGAAGGAAGGAAGGAAGGAAGGAAGGAAGGATGAAGAGTTGAAGGAAAGGAAAAAATAATTTATTAAGTGCCTAAGATGTGCCAGGCACTGTGCTAAGAACTTTAAAAATATAATTTCAATTTATCCTCATCATAACCCTATGTGGTAGATGCCATTATTACTCCCTCTTTACAGTTGAGAAAACTGAGGCTGAGGAAGATTAATTAAATATCAAAGGCTGGATTTTTAATAAAAGAGCACCTGATTTTCCCTGGTGAGTTTAAGTTATCAAACCCAGACAAACTACATCTGAGCAGATGAGAGTAAGGATTCATTTTCAGAGATCTTTCAAAAACCATCAGTTATTAGAGAACTAGTCAGGGACACAAGACAAGAAATGGGAAAATATCTTTTGTTGTTGTTGTTGTTTTTTAAGGAAGTGAGTGAACCTACAAGTTAAGATCAGTAATTAGATCTTTCAAATCCTATAACATATTAATGAGATGATAGCAGTGACAAAAATGATGATGATGATAAGGAATAATAATAGCTGGGCATTTATAGTACAGTTTCAGGTTTGCACAGTGCTTTACAGGCATTCTTTCATAACATCCCTGAGAAGTAGGCACTATATGGATTATATGGATTCCCCATTATACAGATAGGGAAATAGACTTGGCTGAGGTAGGTGACTTGCCCAATGTCACACTGTTGAGTGTCTAAATACCATTTCAAACCCAAGTCTCCCAGACTCAAAGTTCCATCCTAAGCTCCCACGACACTAGCCGTACAGTTATTTCTCAAAGTACTACAAATAACTACAAGGGACACACTGTGCTTGCTGGCCAATAAGTCATCACTTGTCCCATCACAACAGAACATTTAACATTTGAATGTCAATTTTCAGAACAACTCAGACCCTTCATATCAGTAATTTCCCTCCCTCTAGGTGCCATTTTATAGCAAATGATGTCTCCCCTGGGAAACAACCACACTTCACTTGGTGCAATTGGGACTGTGAGCCATAATTGGAATTTGATTTCAGTCAAATATGCTGGAAGGCAAGGCAGTTTTTGGCTTTGGTAATTCTAAATGCAAGTGGAAAACTACTGTGCTCGAAACAAACAAAACCAGGCATTAAAGACTAATAATGAATGTTTTCTTAATTAGCTAGAAAAATTACGGTACTAACTCTACTGAAATTAGAGACACCATCCAAACTCGTCAATGTGTCACCATGTTGTTTCATGACCATCCTTAAAAGAAGCCATCTGGTCTATTACCCTAATAAGTAAAATTTGCACGGCACTCATGAGCTGTTACTGGGGCTAGGATACCACTAGCCTGAGTCTGTGGAGAAGTTCTAACTCCTGGGTCTAGGTAACAACATGGGCTTTTAAATTAATATGGAAGTTTTGAACTCTGGCTCTGGAACATCACATGCACTGTCAGACTTTAGAGCCAGAATCAGAATTTTTTTTTGTACTTACAATTCATTTTTCTTTAATCATGGCTCATGCTTATCTGTGTCAGGGTTGTCCACTGTAGGCTATTCAATCTCAGTAAAAGCAGGGAATACTAGTTCAGTAATGAAACCCAGTTATGACCTATAGGATTATGAGGCACTTCCTCACATCCTTATTTTGCAAATTCAAAGGAATCATAACATTATCAGAAATATGTAAAAATAGTACTTTAACTTCTATAAGCCTCAGTTTTGCCATCTGTAAAATAGGGCTAATAAAAACACTTACCCGGGGCAGCTGGGTAGCTCAGTGGATTGAGAGCCAGGCCTAGAGATGGGAGGTCCTAGGTTCAAATCTGGCCTCAGCCACTTCCTAGCTGTGTGACCCTGGGCAAGTCACTTGACCCTCATTGCCTAGCCCTTACCACTCTTCTGCCTTGGAGCCAATATACAGTATTGACTGGAAGATGGAAAGTAAGGGCTTTAAAAATAATAATAATAAATAAATGAATGAATGAATGAATGAATGAATAGATAAATAAATAAATAGATAAATGAATAAATGAATAAATAAATGAATGAATGAATGAATAAATAAATAGATAAATGAATAAATAAATAAAAATAAAAACACCTACCTCCCAGGACCATTGTAAGAATGAAATGAGATCGTATTTGTAAAGTTCTTAACACAGTGCCCATCTGTCTTCCTCAATTTCCTCAGCTATAAAGTAAGGATCATAATAGCATCTCCCTCCCAGGGTTTTTTATAAGAATCAAAAGATATAAGGTTTTTTTATTGTTTTTTCTTACCTTTTTTTAAATTTAAATTTATTTGTTTTTTCCATTAAAATACTCAGTTAAGTCCCTCCCACCCAACTCTCCTTCCCACCATTAGAGAAAGTACCATTTGGCAAAAAGATATATTTATGTATGTATGTAATTATGTGTATATATATATAATATTATTTGTAACTCTAAATATAATAACTAATTTCAGTAGTTAGTACCATAATTTTTCTAGCTAATTAAGAAAACATTCATTATTAGTCTTTAATGCCTGATTTTGTTTGTTTCAAGCACAGTAGTTTTCCATTTGCATTTAGTATTACCAAAGCCAAATATAATAATATCTACATAAGATATAAATAACACACACATACACATATATATAAAACTATATATTATGGGGCAGCTAGATGGCTCAGTGGTTTGAAAGTCAGATCTAGAGACAGGAGGTTCTGGGTTCAATTCTGGTTTCAGATACTTCCTAGCTGGGTGATCCTGGACATGTCATGTAACACCCATTATCTAGTTCTTGCTGTTCTTCTACTTTAGAACCAAAAATAGTATTGATTACAATGGAAGGGAAGGGTTTAAAAAAAAAAAAGAATATGTTCTAGTTGGGTTTATGTGTCCAAAAGTCACCAGAAAGTTGTGTCAGTGTTCAATGTCCCCAACCCCTGAACCAACAAAATCTTAAAAACAGTTTCAACACCTTTAAGAAAAAGATAAACTAAGCCTACTTCACCCTACCATAATTCCCCTTGCTAGAAAGGTCCTAAATGCCTTCCAGAGGACCTTCCATTACTTAAATTCCATTAAGGATGTCATTGGATAATCCCTAATTTGGGAACATAAGAAGCCTGACATGAGCAGCCTGGAAAAGAAAAAGAAAACTTAAACAGCAAAACAGCAAAAATCCTACCAAATAAGCACTATAAATAGCCTCCTGAAGGAGTAACCAAATGTGGGAGACCAGAACACACAAAATCCCAAACATTGATTCCTTGCTTCAAAAGGACAAGAGTCCTAAATATTTATTATAAAAGATTTAAAAAGAAAATAAAATAGTTTACTCAGCAGATGAATGAAAGAATAGTATACCTGATGACTGCACTCAATATTCTATACCCTCTCCTTGGTAGGTCTCGGTGTCACTTTTCACTATTTAGGGTGAAAAAGATCTGTGTGGAGGGAAAACAAAAGATATCCCCTTTTTTTTCCCTCCTTTGATAATATTGTATTTTTCTCTCATTTCATATAAAAAATTATTTTGATGTTTGTTTTTTAACATTGAGGTCCACATTCTCTCCCTCTCTCCTTTCCTCTCCTCTTCCAAGAGAGGGTAAGCAATTTACTATTGGTTATACATATATATATAGTAGTCTCTCGGAAGCCGAGAATGATGCTTGTCTTTGTGCATTATCATCTATTGATGTACCCTCATGTGGCTTTGAAGTCCAAAGGCTGAGGCGCACAGTTTGTGGCACATGGGGCCTGGGACGCCAGTTGTTACGGGAGGTGCGGTTGTGGCCTGGTGTCGGCACTCGCGCAGTGGGAAGACATCGACGTCGCTCATCTCCAAAGGTGGTGGCGGCATGGTGAATGTGGGTTCGCCAGCTGCTTCTGTCAGAGGCAGCGAGTTCTAGTTGCTTTGGTGTCATGCCAGCCCACTTCAAGTTGGACTTTAGCTGATCCTTGTACTATATATATAAATATGCGATCGTATTTTTCATGTTGTCAAAAAAGACATAAAAAAGACCATAAAGAAAATAAAGTGAAGAATGGCTTGCTTCAAAGCGTATTCAGATTCCATCCGTTTCTTCTCTGGAGATGGAGAGCATTTTTCTTCACAAGCCCTTTAGGATTGTCTTGGATCATTGTATGCTGAGAATAGCTAAGCCATTCACAGATGTACATTGTATATTGTTGCTGTTGCTATGCATAATGTTCTGGTCCTGCTCCCTTCACTTTGTATCAGTTCATGTAAGTCTTTCCAGGTTTTTCTGAAGTCATGTTGCCCGTTGTTTCTCATAGCATTGTACAATCATTACAATCATATGCCACAGCTTGTTCAGGCGTATGATATTTCTAAGATATTTTGTACATGTTCTTTTTCTTTTCTTTTTTTTAAACAGTGCTATTACTGAACAGTAACTACCTAGACCAACAGAATCTTCCCTTGATATAAGGAAATGAAACAAAAAAATTGATCAACAAATAGACTGTATCTAAGAACATCATTCTCACCTTGGTCCTATAGTTAGGCATCCCTTGAATCCCTTCCAACTCTGAGATACTGTAATTCTGTGAAATTGTATCAAAGTGTGAAGCCAGGCTTCTGCTTGTCTCTATTTTAGTGGGTGCAGTGCTAGGAAATATGCTCCCTTGGGAAATGTCTTTATCCAAGATTATGCTACTAGGTCCCTGCCTTTCTTCCTGGTCCACTTCAATGTAACACGTGTAATTATTGATCCAAGTAGGAAACCAAAAATCAGATAAACCTATATACAATCCTCCTTGACTTCTCATCAGTATTTCACATTCTTGACCACTCCCTTTCTTTTTGGACCTTTTCTCCTTCAGTGGCTTCTGTGAAATAATAAATTCTTGCCCCTCTACCCCACCCTTCTCTGCCTCCCATGTTGGTTTCTCTTCTTCCTCTTGGCACTTAAATGCATTTATTCTCTAATGACCTATCATCATTGACTTCTCTCTGCTCTTTTCTCCCTGAAATCCATTCTATCACATGGTTTCAAGTTCTTTTACTTTTCTTTTCTTCTTAAACCCTTACTTACTGTCTGTCTTGGAATCAATACTAAGTATTGTCAAGATGCAAAAATGGTAAGGACTAGGCAACTAGGATTTGGAGACTTGCTCAGGGTCACATAGCTAGGACAGGTCTGAGACCAGATTTGAAGCTAGGTCCTCCTGATTGCAGCACTGGCACTCTATTCACTGTGCTACCTAGCTGCCCCCAAGTATAACTTCTTTGTGAATGGCTCCCAAGTATCTATCTCCAACACTGATCTCTCCACTGAGTTCAAGACTTATATTTTAATTGTCTATTGGATATTTCCACCTGTACACATACCAAACATCAATGTGCTCCCAAAATTGAACAATATGGTGGAATGGAGAGCATTGGACTTGAAAATTGGAAGACTTGGATTTGAATTCTGCCTAGGATACAAACTAGTGAGTTGTGTTACCCTGGGCCAGTCATTTGACCCATCTTGGCCTCAGTGTCCTCATCTTTAAAATGAGGATAGCTTTAAATCCCATCCAACTTTTTATTTTCTTTGGGCAGGTAGGGTGGAACATTCAGAACTCCCTGTAAAGGAACTACCTCTGTGATTATAAACAGGCAATTGCTTTGTACCTTAGTCTTAGAGAAGTGCCTAGAGAAATGAGTGGCCAAGAACCTTGCCCAGAGCGACACAAACATTTGTCAGATGCAGAATTTGAACACAGGTTTCCTGACTCAAGGGCCAACAATCTTTCTGCTATGCCATGTTGTATCTCATCATTTCCCCTCAAAAAAGAACTTCTTTTTCTTCTTCTTTCCTAATTTCTAATAATGATACTATCAAGCTCCCAGGTGAAACTTCAAAGTTGTCCTTTATTCCTTCCTTTCCCTCTAATAATCAGGATCAAGCTCTGCCATTTCTATGCCAATATCATCATTGCTTTTAGTATTCAGGTTACAGAAGGCATTGACCTACAGGCCTTTATTTAGTTCACACAAACTTTATTTGTTTTAATGGAATAGAAATGGCCTCCATTTGGTAATTTGTTGGTGGTGGTCAGTCATTTATTTGTGTCCTACTCTTTGGAACGTAATGGACCAATAGGACATGTGTCCCTTCTATCCTCTTCCATCTCTCAGAGTCTGTCCAAGTTGATGTTTGATGTTTCCATGTCACTATCTATCCATCTCATCCTCTGCCGTTCATTCCAGTAACTTTGCCAAGAAAATCTCATGGACAATATCAAAACCCCATTTGATAAAAGGAATATTAAATTTTCTTCTTGCTTGGCCCTAGGTTTAGTCTCCTTTGGTAAGACTTCTGATCAAAATAACACTGACCAAAGATACTCCCTTTTCCATATTAGCCAGTTGCCCCATGGGCTCTGCTCTAGAAATCTAATTACTGGAGGCAACCCAGGAAGGCTTCACAGAGGAAGAACTTATATTAAGCCTTGGAGGAAGGCAAGGAGAGATGGCATTCTTGGCCCTGGAAATATTTTCCATAAATGCTTGGAGATAGTACGTGGAATTCAGAGTTCCATGAATGGCTAGTCCATAATTGCTGGGCCAGGAGATATGGTATAGAGGTATAGCATAAAATAAAGTTGGAAAAGGAACTGAACCAGAAAAACTTATATACCAGGTTTAGACTATGGTCTGTATTAGAAAAACAGAAAGCATTTTTTAGAATTATTCATTGTTTTCTATATATTTCTAAAAGGTTCCATATGCTACATTATCATATGCCAATATCCAGTAGAGATGGATGAATCATTGCTATTTAATACTTCATATTTCAAAATCCTTTGCAATCTTATGGTATAGCATTAAGAGTTAGTGCCCCCAAAAGATGAAATGCTAGATCTTAAAACCAGATTTTTCCAAAGGAAATTTAATCATTTAGTTACAACATACTGCCATCTACTGTATAGTTGCTGATGTACACCTCACGAAAAAAAATAAAAATTTTCATCCTAAATAATGCAATGTAGATTTCTATAGTTTTTGAAAGATGTATAAATGGAGTGAAAAAGTTTACTCTTTGTAAATCTGGCTACCATTATCTCATACAGAATAAGATTCTACAGCCTATGCTACTCATCTACAAAAAATCTTAATTAAATGAAAAAGAAGCATTTACAGAGAGATACTGGACCTCCATGAAGAAACTACATATACAAAAGATTTTTCAGGTAGCAATTGGAGTTAACATGAGTCAAATTAAAATATTTGTATTTACTATTTTTCACCCTTAGAATTCTCTACTAGCAGCAACACAATGACCCAGAACAATTCTAAGGGACTTATGAGGAAGAACACTCTCCACATCCAGAGAAAGAACTGTGGGAGTAGAAACACAGAAGAAAAACAACTGCTTGATCACATGGGTTAATGTGGATATGATCAGGGATGTAGACTCTAAATGATCACCCTAATGCAAACATCAACAATATGGAAATAGATTTTGATCAAGGACACATGTGAAACCCTGTGGAACTGCTCATTGGCTATGGGGGGAGACTGGTGGTGGAAGGAGAGGAGGAAAAGAACATGAATCATGTAACCATGGAAAAATATTATAAATTAAATAAACTTAAAAATATGACTTTTTATACAGTCTTTGTCCTTATTATCGCTTTGGGGTACAAACCCAGCAGTGCTATGGCTGGATCAAAGGGCAGACAGACTTACTGCCCTTTGGGCATAGTTCCAGATTACCCTACAGAGTGGTTGGACCAATTTGCAACTCCACCAGCAGTGTTTTAGTGTCCCAATTTTGCCACATTCCCGCTAACATTTACTACTTTCCTTTGCTGTCATGTTAGCCAGTCTGTTAGGTGTGAGGTGATACCTCAGAGTTGTTTTAATTTTCATTTCTCTAATCAGGAGGGATTTAGAACACTTTTTCAGGTACTTATTGATAGTTTTGATTTCATCCTGTGAAAACTTCCTATTCATGTCCTTTGACCACTTATCAATTGGGGAATGGCTTGATTCTTTTGTATATTTGACTTGGGTTATGAACTCTTGATATTTCCAGTTAATCATCTTATATTTTTCTGATTTTCTAATGCATGGGGTGGGGGGGACCTAGGACTGATTGTACCATTGGGCAATGGGGAAACTCATGCCATCTTGTGCTACTTGACACTTTCCCCATATCATTAAAGAAATTTTTTTTGAAACTTCTTTCTGGGAGGTTAATCACTGAGTGGGGTGCCATTCTGCTTTTTTCTAAGTCCAAAATAAATGAAGATGCCCATTTCTTTTAAGCAGTCTTCATGTTCCAATGGCATATATACTGATAGCATAAATAATTGAAATATTTAACTATAAAATTGTCTTATTTGCATAAATCCTAGATTTTAAATTATATATAAAATTATTTCATATTTCACCATAGTGTAGTTATCAATAATAGGGAAATAGGTCTTGATCAATGACACAAGTATGTCGGCTATGGGAGGGAATGGGAAGGAGGGGAGGGAAAGAACATAAATCATGTAATCATGGAAAATTTTTCTTAATTAATCAATTCAATGACTTTTTAAATGCAAAAAAAAAAACACCAAAAACTATTTTTCACCATTACCTAGTTAGAAGCTGTAATTTTCGATTCCAAGTGTCTCATGAAGACACTCAATCAACAAGCTGTTATTAAGGACATCTTATGTGCTAGGTACTATGCCAAGTGATATGGATACAAATAAAGTCAAAAATGAGCTCTGTCCCCAAGAAGCTTACATTAGATTAGAACAGAAATTCTTTGGCCAAATAGTAGTCAATCTCTTAGAACAAAGAAAAAGACAAGAACAAGAAGTCACAGTGGGAGTTATATTTTCTCCAATATGACAATGGCCCTGGTATTTCATCCATGTGTTCATTCCCTCTCTGTAAACCACAATCTATTCATAGTCTGCCCACCCAATGGCTTGCTTGTCCATGCCTTCCCACAGGTAGTAAAGGCTCACATGCTAAGAGCTACCTTGTGCTCTTCCTACATTTGTAGGTATACTTAAGCCTGAAAAAATATCTCAAGGATAAAAAAGAACCCAACCAAGGGGCATCTAGCTGACTAGTGGTCCTAGGTTTAAATCTGACCTCAGACATTTTGCTATATGACTTTACGCAAGTCACCTGACCATCATTGTGGAGCCCTTACCGCTCTTCTGCCTTGCAACCAATACTTACTATCAACTCTAAAATAGAAGTTAAGATTTTTTAAAACCCACTATTTAAATGCTAGTTGTTAATATATTATAATTAGTATGGTTAATACGGTTATATACTATGATCCTAGATAAAAAAATGATAAATGGAAATTCTAATGGGGAAATTATTATAGTAACTGGTGAGATCAGAAATGGTTAAATGTAGGTTATATTTAAGCTGAATTTTGTAGGGAATTAGAAATTCCATGGGGATGGGAGAAATGTGTAAAAAGGACTTGAAAGCCAGCCAATGAATCTAGTTTGGGGAGGGGTTTTTTAATACCCATATCTCTTTTCATTTTTGATATCTTTAATGGCAACGTCTAAGTACTTTTCTACCTAGACTTTTGAATTAGCATTTCACTTATGAAATTAGCATTTCAACTTATGAAAGCTGATCAATCACAAAGTGCTCGGGTTTATTGCATTTAAAAAGATTAAATGAAATTAATTTGCTTAGCCACAAACATTAAAAATAATAATTAATATTATATTACAAAATTACCTCCACAATTAGAAAGATGATTTGGGCAGATGATACCCAATGCCTTTAAAGAGAATTCATGGAAGGCTCTGCAAAAGCTTTTATTCAATAGTCTTCATTAGGTTCTGACTGGGGCTTTAAGGAAGGTTTAAAAGGGGGTAAATTATGAATAAAATATAGATCAATAAAGTATCCTATAGATGGGATTAAGTAAGTGGTCACTCCCCGACTCTAGGTTAAGACATCTAAGCACTTCCTTGTATGGAAATGCTCCTTCAGGGGTTGGTCCCATAATTAATTTAGACAGTTTTCTGGGGCACATTAATTATGTAAGCTGGTTGAACATGAGGCCACACTGAAAGGAGAAATCTTCTCGCTGGTGCACATGAAGAGATCTTTGCAGCTCCACAGAACCTGTAACATCTAAACATTTTCTGCCTTAGGAAAGATCAAAAGCACAATGAGGTCTGAGACCTTAGACTGAGAACCCATGTACAAATGGAAAACCCACAGAATCTCAGTGTAGTAAAGAAACCTTATAGCTCTCTGGTCAAACTTGCACCTCAATAGGAATCTCCTCCACAATAATCCTGCCCAGAAGTTATCCAGTCTACCTGAAGACTGCCTCAACTTCTAATTATTCTTCAAAAGCAGAAAACAGAGGTGCAAGGTATTCATTAATATACTTTGAGTTGGAAGGATGGGGGGGAAAGTGAGGGAAATTTCTATGATTTTTGAACAGCAAAAAACAGCAGAAAGAGGTGCAAGGTATTAAGAAAGACTCACTAATTTGGAAGGTGGGGGTGAAAAAAGGGAGGGGAAACATCTACGATTTTTCAAAGAACAAAAATTAAAATCATACAAGATTATGTAGCAATTATCATAAAAAAAAGAAAACTTGGAATGCAGTATCAAAATAAGACCAATAATCAAGCAGGACTTATCCTGAATATATGGTGGGGTTGGAGGTTGGGACATGAGTAGAGTAGATGATTTTCAAAAATCCATATTGACAAAAATGCCAGAATGGAATCACTAAAATATAAATATAAGAGATGAGACTTAGAAAAATGTAAATCATATGTTATGGCACAAAAAAATTCATAAGTCAATAGAGAAATGCAGAATTATTTTGAATATAACCTTTATGCACTACAATACACACACAAAAAAAGATATAATAAGGGAAATATGAAGACCAGATTCAAGTTTTAATAGCTTCATTTTTATCTTTATGTTCCTAGAACAGGGTCATATACTTACAGAATACTTTTGTTGGAGAAGGAAACAATTATCAAATATCTACTATATGTCCATCATTGTCCTAAGCACTTTAAAAATATTATCTCAGTACCTGAACATTCAACCAGTTCTGACTCTGTCCAACTGTATTGTCATCTAGTCCACAACACCCTACATTATCCATAGACATGAAACTATGAATTTCATTGCATTAAAAATAAGTTATCAGGGGGGCAGCTGGATGGTTCAGTGGACTGAGAGCCAGGCCTGGAGATGGGAGGTCCTGGGTTCCAATCTGGCCTTAGACACTTCCTGGCTGTGTGCCCCTGGGCAAGTCACTTAACCCACATTGCCTAGTCCTTACCACTCTTCTGTCTTAGAACCAATACCTTAGAACCAAATACATAGAAAAAAAAATTATCTCATTTGACCCTCACAAAAATCTAGGCAGGTAGGTATTACTATTATCCCCATTTTATAGTTCAAGAGGCTGAGGTAGAGAGATTAAGTGACTTGCCCAGGTCACACTGCTAGTGTCTGAGGACAGATTTGAATTCAGGTCTTCCTCACTCTAAGACTAGCAAGCGTTCTCTATATTGCATCATGTAGCTTCTTTGTTGATAGAGTTATTATAATACATGCATATTTTAGCTGTTATTCAACAAATCTAATGTCTATGCCTGAATCCTCATTCTTCCTGATCTCTACAGTTTTTAACACTGATCCCTCTTCTCCTTGATGTTTTCTCCACATTAGGATTTCATGACACTATTCTCCTGGTTCTCCTTCTACATATCTGACTTCTCCTTCTTTGTCTTCATTCACATCAGTGGAGGTCCCTGAAGGTTTTGTCATGGGTCCTCTTGTTTTCTATATATATACAATATCATTTGGTGACCTCATTAGCTTCCAGGGTTTCCATGATCATTTTTGTAAAGGTATCTCTCAACAAATCTCAGTTCTACTTCTCCAGTCCTAACCTCTCTCCTGACTTCTACTCCCTCATCGCTATTTGCCTATTGGACAAGTCAAACTGGATGCTCTGTCAACATCCATCCAATACATCAAAAACTGAACTCATTATCTTCCACCCAAACCTGCCTCTCTTCTGAAATTACCCTTTATTGTCTAGCTCTGTCCCAATTTTCCAGGTTCAAAACCTAGATGTCAACATCAATTCCTCATTCTCTCCATATCAAATCAGTGGTTAGGTTCTGTGGTTTCTCCTTTTGTAACATCTTTAGCATCTCTCCCCTTCTCTCCTTTGATACTGCCCCAACCTCGGCCATGGTCTTCATTACCTCATATCTGGTCTCTTGCAAAGACCTTCTTATTTCTTTCCTACCTCGTGTCTCTCCCCTACTCTAACCCATCCTCTACTCAGCTGTCAAATTGCTCTTCCTCAAATGATCTTACCATCTTACCTCCTCATCCAATAAACTTCAATAATTCCCTCCTACCTCTAAGATCAGAACTAAAATATTTTTTTTAGCTTTGAAAGTCTTTCATAATCTGATCTCCTACTATTCCAGACTTCTAACATCTTACAAACCTCCATGTATTCTGCCACACAGTGGCATTGCCCTCTTTGCTGTTCCTAGCTCGAGAAATTCCTTCATCCCCAATTAATTTCACTGTCAGTCTCCCATGTCTGCAATGCTCTCCCACCTCATCTCTAAGTTTCCCTAACTTCTTTCAAGTCTCAGTTAAAATCCCTTCTTTGGGGGCAGCTAGGTGACTCAGTGGATTGTGAGCCAGACCTAGACACAAGAGAGCCTGGGTTTAAATCTGGTCTCAGACATGTCCTGGCTTTGTGACGCTGGGCAAATCACTTAACCCCCATTTGCCTTGCCCTTAATGCTCTTCTGCCTTGGATCCAATATATAGTATTGATTCTAAAACAGAAGGTAAGGTGTTTTTATTTCATTTTATTTTATTTTAAATCCCTTCTTCAAGAAGACTTTCCCAGGGTGCTTTTAAAATCTTCCAAAAGAAAAAACAATCTCCAATCCTTTCTATCTCTTGTTTGTGCATAGTAACTTGTATATTGTCTCCCTGGTTAGACTGTGAGCTCCTTGAGGGATGGGTCTTTGGTTTTCGCTTTCCTTTGTAACTCCAGCATTTAGAAGAAGGTCTGACAGCTGCCATTTAATAATCCTACTTGACTGACTTACATGTTATTTCCCACAAATGGGTGAAAGCAAGGATTAATTCACTCTTGTGAATCAACTGTGGGAGGGTGTGTGTGTGTGTGTAATTCTCAGCACATGGGATAAGAATAATAAATAACATTTATGTATCATTTACTATGTGCCAAGTACTATGCTAAGGGTGTTACAATGATTCTCTCATTGGATCCTCACAACAACCCTGGAGAGTAGGTGCTATTATCATTCTCATTTTACAGTTGAAGACACAAGGTTAGGTGATTTGCCCAAGGTCATACAGCTAGAAAGGGTCTGAGGCCATATCTGAACTCAGATCTTCCCAACTCCTGGATCAGCACTCTAAGCACTGTACCACCTAATTGGGCCAATCGATTAGAAGCCTCAGGTTGCACACAAGACTAAAGCATCTGCTGTGTGACCCTAAACCCCATTGCCTAGCCCTTACTACTCTTCTGCCTGAGAACTGCAACATAGTACTGACTGTAAAACAGAAGGTAAGGGTTTAAAAAAAACAAAAGTAAAGCATACATCTATCTGCCTTCACTGCTTGCTGTCTGGGGTAGGCTCCTCCATATTTAAATATCTGGTGTGCCGGAATGCACTAAGTGTACTTGACCCTACCGGAGACTTGAGAAGGCACAAACAATGTCCTTTCAAGTGTCTTGCCCTTAAGAGTCCCAATAAAGCCCACTTGATCCAATTCTTAATGGCCCTCTAAATGTTACTGGGGATATGGACAACACATTCTATTTGCAGTTCTTAAACGATCTCCAAATGACTCTCAGGTGAGAAAATATGCTGTCTTGTCTCAAAATTTCTCCATGCATCCCCACGACAGTACAGGAACACATAGCTTTCTCCAACAATCCCTACAAGAGCATGAGGATTATCCAGATGGAGGTCAGTCAATCTCCTCCCTGCAATATATCAGGCATTCCATTTTCCTCCAATGGAGAAAAAATGCCACTGGTTCTTCACTGGATCTTCCTTCAAGCCTCCAGTGTTAGTGAACCTTTAGAGTTAGAACACTCAGAGGGCAAATTCAAGCTGTCTTTGAGCCCCCAAAGTACCAGAGAAAGCTGAAGGAGAAAGTGCTTGCTTTGGATGACTGGAAAAAGGGGTGGAACTTGCAAAAAATGTCCTAGGGTGCTGGGAAGAGGAGGAATGGAGCAGCTCCCAGAGTGCCAGCTCTGCACATGTGCTACGTCTTCACCAAGGCGACTCCGGACTATGTTTCTCTGTGCTCAAGCAAGTTTTTTGCCTGAAATTTGGATTTCAGAGGGTGCCTAGGGTCCAGCTGGAGATGGAAAAAAAGAAATAGAAGCAAATGGGAGTTGCTGCCCCTTTAAAATATTTGCTACTTTTTCATCAGGAAAAAATGAGAGGCAGTTTGATATAGTTTCTAGACCTAGACTCAGAGGGAGGGAGACCTGAGGCTTTCAGTGCCAGTATGGAACCTATCCTGCATATGTGAACTTGGGTGAGTCCTTTAAGCTACAAAGAGACTATGGGCACTGAGAGAGCTAGTATGCTGACCTATTAAAGTTCTGCTCACCATCCTTACCGAAATAATTTCTAAACCGCTTTTTAACCCCTTACCTTACATTTTATAATCAATTCTAAGTGAGAAGAATGCTAGATTAGGTAGTCAAAGTTAAGTGACTTGCACAAGATCACACATTCAAAAGTGCTTGAAGTCAGATTTGAATCCAGGTCTTCCAAATTCTAGACCTGGTGCCCTATTCACTGTGTTACCTAGATTCCTCCTTGAATAATTTTTCCCCATTATTTGACACATCATATTAGTAATTGACACATAAAACACACACCTAAGACATCTTGCAAAACCACAGGGTATGACAAATGGAGATCTGAATTTACCTGAGACTAGGACAAGCTGACTAGTTCAAATAGCAAGCAAACAAATTTATTTAGTTCCAGAACAAATGGTACTCCCCAAAAGGATGAAGCATACAAAGACTAATGGAAAATCAGCCCCTCAGATCCCATATGATCAATCAAGTGTGAAAACCAGAGACACTCTCCAACTAAGTAGCTTCAGCTATGAGTTCCAATTCTGGGAGAATTGCCAAAGAGGAAAGTAAGGCTCATCTTAAATTCTCTGGCTCATGATGACCCAACCACAAAACTCCAGGAATAATCTCTTAATGATTAGTGTAACTAATGTCTCCCCAAAAGGGATGAATGAGCTTTCTCCTAGAAAGGTATTTAGTGTATAAAATATATCAAGTACAGGACAGGCATTTATTTCCTTCACACATGCACAAAATAAAATAAAATGTTTTTAGAACACTAAAGACACAAAAGTGTGCACTGCCAAACATTTAAAACATAATGCAATAAAATATGGGGCAGCTAGATGGCACTATGGATATAGTACCTGCCTACAGCAGGAAGACTCAGCTTCCTCAGTTCAAATCTGGTTTTGGCCACTTAATAACTGGGTAGCCCTAGGCAAGTCACTTAACCCTGTTTGCCTCAGTTTCCAAATCTGTCAAATAAATTGGGGAGGGGAAAGGCAAACTATTCCAGTACCTTAGCTAAGAAAATTCCAAATGGGGTCAAGAAGAATTGGACATGACTGAAAAAACTGATCTGAATAATGTAATATAACTTAGAACTCCTATTTTATTCTTTCAGGATGTTAATTCTCAAAGTACTGGAACACAGATAGAATTAGAGGGTCTGCTGAACAGACATATCACCAGGCTCAGTACTGGCACACAAACTCAGCCAAGGTCTGTATTTTCTGGCAAACTGGGGCACAGCTTGGCATCATTCCCCTAGTGATCATCATCTTTTCTAAGAAGCTGCTTCAGAGATCATCTCCTTCTAGGAAAGCAGCACTTGGACTTAGCAATTCCACTGACCTCTTGAATTCAAAAGGATGCTGCCAAGTCCAGGAATAGTCATTGCAAGATTGCTATTTGGTCACCTGTGATCAGAGAAAGAAACACATAGCAAGGAAAGGTAGTCAGACAGTCAAAGTCCAGTCTCAGACTCATTTTGAAAAGGATATGCTTACTGCCACATGCTCTTGGCTGGCCTCATAGAGTCATTTCCTCCTTTTAGATGCAGCTCAAGCATCATTCTCTGCATTAAGCTTTTTATATTGTCTCGGGTGACTTTAAATGGAATTTCTCTTTCTAGTTCTTGCTGCTGAGCTGTGTTGGAGATATATAGAAAAGCTGATGACTTATGTGGTTTATTTTGTATCCTGCAACTTTGCTAAAGTTGTTGATTATTTCCACTAGCTTTTTGGTTGAATCTCTAGGATTCTTTAAGTAGATCATCATGTCATCCGCAAAGAGTGACAGCTTGGTCTCTTCATTGCCAATTTTAATACCTTCAATTTCTTTTTCTTCTCTAATTGCTACTGCTAGTGTTTCTAGTACAATGTTAAATAATAGAGGTGATAATGGGCATCCTTACTTGCATGAAGCTTTTTCTAATCCATCTAACTGCTAGTACCTTTCCTTCCAAACTACCCTTTGGATAATGTGGCTAGTTATGCATTTATTAACCTTGTATGTTTGCTCTCCATGGTTGGGAAGAAAGGGGAGAAAAGGAAGGAAAAAAAACCAACCTCCCTCCAAAGAGAATCCAAAGGACAAACTAACTAAGTCTTAAGCTACATCTTTAGCAGAGAAAAATAAGAAAGTGGAAAAAAAGAACTTTGATTTCTCTACTTAATGGCCAACCCTCTTTGATGCAGCCTCCCATCAAGGCTGTGGAGGAAGGACAAGGGAACCAACAAAAACCTCTGGAAACATAAAGGTCACAACTCATGTCTTGGTAGAATTGGCCAGGGTATAGTTTCACCATAATACCTCTTTCATGGGATGAGCTTCAATCAAATATTATCACCATATTTGGTGGGAATGTGACCATGGACAAATTATTTATCCTCTAAGCCTCAGTTTGTTCACCTCTAAAATAGAGGCCATATCTGCCACCCTGTGAGGTTAGCGTGAGCAGAATAACTAAAATAATGCAGTTCAAACAAAGGTGTTTATGGAGTAAGGCAATATGGTGGATTGTCTACTTTCAAGGGCATTTCAATTTGATATTTGGTAACTGAAACACTTTTTATCATATGCCATTCCTGATTTCAGAGAAGTGTGCTTGGTTACACCAAAAACTAATATCCATGGGGGCAGCTGGGTGGCTCAGTGGATTGAGAGTCAGGCCTAGAGATGGGAGGTCCTAGGTTCAAATCTGGCCTCAGACACTTCCCAGCCATGTGACCCTGGGCAAATCACTTGACCCCCATTGCCTGGCCCTTACCACTCTTCTGCCTTGGAGCCAATACACAATATTGACTCCAAGACGGAAGGTAAGGGTTAAAAAAAAAAAAACTAATATCCATGATGCAAAAGAGAGATATACAGAAAAAGGTAGTCATTGGGACTAGTACTTATCTATGAATACAGTCCCAAATTCTAAAGAAAGTCTATCAACTCCAGACTTTAGCCTAAGAACTCATGACTAATTCATTCAAGTGTGGCCAAGTGCTTAGCGTCAGAGCTCCACTTTCTATCATTTATAGTTTTCTGTGGGTCATACACAGCCTGTTTCTGCTTCCTAGATAGAACCAGTGGGTTACCTCTATGCATCCAGCTTCATTTCTACAAAATATGCCACAGCAGAGACAGGTTCTTTGAATCTAAGCATGCCCACTCAATTGGTTTGCGGTTCTAATTCTTTAAGATACAGTTCAAGCTCCATTCTCTGCATGAAGCTTTTCCTAACCTGCCTGACCGCTAGTATCTTCCCTCCCAAACTACTAATAGATTTAATTAATTTGGATATGCTTAGATTTAACTTCATATGTACACTGTACATATTTACATGGCGGCTAGGTGGCGCAGTGAACAGAATGCTCAATCTGGAGTCAGGAAAACTCACCTTTTCTGGGTTCAAATCTATCCTGGGACACTGACAAGCTGTGTGACCCTGAGCAAGTCACTTAACCCTGCTTGCCTCAATTTCCTCATCTGTAAAATGGGCTGGAGAAGAAAATGGCAAATTACTCCAGTATCTTTGCCAAGAAAACCCCAAATGTGTCACAAAGAGTCAGATTAAAAACAAAGTAAATTAAAATTTAATTTAAGAAGAATAACAATGAATACATATGTATGAATATTTTATATGTTATAAATTTATGTCACTTCACCCAGTATCTGCCTCCATTTTTGCAAGTGTAAAATGGGTATAATAATATCACTTACCTCTCAGGAGCTATTGTAAGGCTCAAATGAAATATTTGTAAAGCACTGACTGCCACCTAGTAGACTCTTAATAAAGACTTGTTTCCTTCCTTCTCCGTTTCAGGATGCTCAAGCTTTACCTATTTCAAACAATGTCACTACAAAGACACAAATCACATGAGTCGGTGCTTAAGAATTCTGTACATGAACAGAAAGAACTTCTTTGGAATGTGACCCGAGATAAAGGGCATCTATACAGTAGTTTGGAGATAGTGGGAGACTTCACTGCTGAAACCAGAAGGTGTCATTATCCCTTCACTTGGCTGTTTTATAGATAAACCATCTATCATAATATGGCGTCGCACTGGTTACCCACTGAAATGGGAACATAAAGGGAAAAGAAAAAAGTGCCCGACTTCAGTTTTAAAAGCTGCTGAGAAATGATACAGAATTTCTGAGCTGATAAGTGAGTCATTACAGGGTCTGGATTCTGAGTACATAGCGTAAGACAAAAGAGAAGAGATTATCTCATAGGAGCGTAATGATTAAATGAGATAAATATGCTCATTCTCTACCAACAGAAAGGGAATTGTAAAATACAATTCCAGTTATAATCATGAAGTCGATTCTTTTGTTGTTTTTCCTTTGAACTCCAAGAGGACCAATGACATCAAGATGTTGGGTCAAGGTAGTGTTCAGCTCTGGCTGATCATTCTAATAAGAGCTCAGAAGGCTCTACCAGAGGTCTGGCACATTAGGGCACTTAGGTGGCTCAGTGGATTGAAAGCCAAGCCAAGGACAGGAAATCCTGGGTTCAAATCTGGCTTCAGACACTTCCTAGCTGTGTGACCCTGGGCAAGTCACTTAACCCCCATTGCCTAGCCCTTGCCACTCGTCTGCCTTGGAACCAAAACACAGCATTGATTCCAAAATGGAAGGTAAGCAGTTGAAAAACCAAAACAAATAGTCTGAGTATTTTGGGATGGAGATGCCTCTAGATTTGTGAATCTCACATCTTCTATGGGCTACCATGATTCTGCTTCACTTATAGTGTAAGATTAAAATTAATATCCAATAACTCAAGCATTATATTTGATAAGATTTATTAATAATCACTTGAAATAAAAGACAAAAAGTAAAAGCCTGAGTAAAGAGAAGTTTTCCCAGTCACAATCCCATGAAGAGAGAGAGGGCAGACTTTATCTCCAAAACGTAAGGACATAACACGAGAAGGAAAGTGGGATGCTAGGAAATGGAGTCCTGGGGAGCAGATTCAAATTACACAATAGTCCTCTGATGTGGGTATGCCATGCTCACTGGTCCTATGCCAGTGTCTCCCGTGTCTCATAATTGAAGCTAAAGTTCTTCATATGAATGAAAAACTGACTTTAAATGTTAGGTAATTTAAAAACCAACTTTACCTAAAAGGAAAAGCTTAATGAAAAGTGCAGTGGTCAAAAATGATAATGAAGACAGATTCTGGTGAGGAATTGGCTGTATTACTTTAAGTAATTTAAGGAAATTACTTAAATTTAAGGAAAATTTAAAGAAAAATTTAGAATTCTTGTCTCAAACATAATTAAGAAATATGATTTCTAATTTTATTCAAGACAAAGAATTAGAATTTTATTGCAAATGTAATTAAGAATAATTAACATTTGTCTTCAAAACTTGGCAATGAGTGAAGATAGAGTATTCATTCCATTTTCCTCTAGTCTTTGCCCTCAGCTAACATTTTCAAGTTTATAAAAGTCCCATTAAAAGAATCTGGGGATGGAGTGGGGAGCAAAGGGAATGTAGGTTGCTCAGTGAATTGAGAGCCAAGCCCAGAGACAGGAGGTTCTGCATTCAAATATGACCTCAGATATTTCTAGCTATATGATCCAGGTCAAGTCATTTAACCGCCATTGTCAAGCCCTTACCTCTTTTCTATCTTGGGACCAACATTCAGTATTGATTCTAAGACTGAAGGTGAGAGTTAAAAAAAAAAAAAAAGAAGAATCTGGGAACTACCAAGAGGACATACACTAAACCCTTTCCAAAAGAAGTACTGGCAGCCAGCTTGCTAAGGAAGTCATAAACTAGTTAATGTCTGGTTGAATTCCAGCTGCTTAATGGGGTGCCCATGAAGACAGACTGAAGCTGAGATAAGAGTCTCTAAGGAAGTACAAGAGTGGGAGGATGAAGAGATTAAATCAGCAGTTCATAAAGTATGGTCTGAAGAGGTGCCCAAAAGGTTTTCTCAAGGTCAAAAGTATTTTTATGATAATACTGAAAAATTATTTACATTTCCAACTACATATTTATGTCAGTCTAAATTGCTTTTATATATTTCAATCAAAAGAGACTGACTGCTTTTTTTAAGAATCAGGTGAGAACCAGTAATTAGGTTTTTTTTTTTAACTTTCATTTTTATTAAACCCTTCCCTTCTGCTTAGAATTAATATTGTGTATTGGTTCCAAGGCAGAAGATTGGTAAGGGCTAGGCAATGGAGATAAAGTGACTTGCCCAGGGTCATACAAATATCTGAGGCTATATTTGAACCCAGGACCTCCCACCTTTGAGCCTGGGTCTCAATCTATTAAACCATCTTGCTGCCCCCATTTTCACTATCTCTTAAGATTAAAGAAGTATCCTGAGACCCCCAAATTTGAAAATCTCTGGATGAGAGGAATTACTTTTATGAAGATGAGTCAAGTTTCTTTAAGAATCCATGGGATAGGCCTAGAGACGGGAGGTCCTGGGTTCAAATCTGGCCTCAGACACTTCCCAGCTGTGTGACCCTGGGCAAGTCACTTGACCCCCATTGCCTAGCCCTTACCACTCTTCTGCCTTGGAGCCAATACACAGTATTGACTCCAAGACGGAAGGTAAGGGTTTAAAAAAAAAAGAATCCATGGGAAATTTTAAGACCATACATCAGGAAGAATCAGGAAATAGGAGGGTGGAAAGAAGAATATAAATTTAGCCTAGAGAACAAATGGGGATAAGAACCTGTGTTCCCTGGGCCTGAACACATTATTTTCTTTAATAGATTTTATGTCTAAATTGGTTTGTGATGACCCAAGTATTTGCTTCAACCATCAATCAATAATGATTAATAATCATTAATACATAATTAATTCAACATACTATCCCTTCAAATAGATAAGTGATGGACTCAAAATGAAGATTAAAGCCTGCATATTTTAGGACATAGCTGAGGTGAGAATTTTTTTTTGCTTCAATATAAATATTTGCAATTTTTTCCCTACTTTCTCATTGAGGAAGGGAAAGAATTCAGACCTGAAAGTAACATTAAATTTAAATAAATGAATATATAGATACATTGATCGAATCCATCTTATATTCTTCTCTGGACTCTACTCTTGACTTTCCAGATTTCTTTCTCCATCAAGATTCAACAACCAAGACTGAAAGATGATTCTGTTCTCTGATGAGTCATCCTCTAGGTACCGTTATAAGGGCAAGGATCGTCTTTTTTTTTCCTGCTCATATTTCTGTTCCTATTGCTTCCTAGTATTCCCAGTATAATACACTAAGCACTTACTAAAAGCTTCTTGATGGGAATAGTAAAATGTGTGAAAACCACAGGAGATAGAAATACAAAAATGGGAGGGTCCCTGTCCCCAAAGAACTTACATTCAAGAAGGAAGAGTTCACATACACAACATATTCAGAGATACAGAAATACAGGATATACATGAAACAAATAAAAAGAGGAGAGGGGAATATTAACAATGGAGGAAAAGGAACCCAGGAAAGGAGTCTTGATGGAGATGATAACTGAACTGAGCTAAGGGGAACTGTCCATCAATCAATAAGATTTTTTTTCTTAATTGATTTATCATCTTTTTTTTTATTCTTTTCTTAAACATTCATTTTAAAATTTTGAGCTTCAAATTTTCTCTCCACTGACCTTCTCTCCTACCCACTGAGAAAGAAAGCAATGTTTCCCATTCTACATGTGAGGTCATATTTCCATATTGACCATGATCGACAAGACTTTGTTAAGTGCCTCTGTATCTCCCTGATCAGTTTCTGTGTGTTCACTCTAAATCAGAACATATTTATTAAGTACTTCCTATATGCCAAACCTTAAGTTAGGCTCTGGAGATGAAAAGAAAGGCAAAAAAACTAAGGAGCTTACAGTCTAATGAAGAAGAAAGCATATAAATAATTATGCTATAGTCAGTAAATGATGGGAAAAATCAATAGTGGGAAGACAGTAGAATTAAGAGGTGAACAGAAGGGGGCAACTGGGTAGCTCAGTAGATTGAGAGCCAAACCTAGAGATGGGAGGTCCTGGGTTCAAATCTGACCTCAGACATTTCCCAGCTGTGTGACCCTGGGCAAGTCACTTAAGCCCCATTGCCTAGCCTTTACCACTCTTCTGCCTTGGAATCAACACATAATATTGATTCAAAGATGGAAAGTAAGGGTTTAAAAGAAAAAAATGTAATGAGAAATATTTAACAAAATAAATAAAACTACAATATAATATTAATTTATGATTTTCTTTTTTCTTTTAAAAACCCTTACGGGGGGGGGGGGGCAGAGGAGCTGGTTAGCTCAGTGGATTGAGAGCCAGGCCTAGAGATGGGAGGTCCTAGGTTCAAATCTGGCCTCAGACACTTCCTAGCTGTGTGACCCTGGGCAAGTCACTTGACCCCCATAGCCTAGCCCTTACCACTCTTCTGCCTTGGAGCCAATACACAGTATTGTCTCCAAAACAGAAGGTAAGGGTTTAAAAAAAAAAAAACCTTACGTACCCTCTTAGGATCAATATTAAGTATTGGTTCCATATGCCCAAAGGGCGCTAAAAGAAGGTCTGCCCTTTGATCCAGCCATAGCACTGCTGGGTTTGTATCCGGAAGAGTTAATAAGGAAAAAGACATGTACAAGAATATTCATAGCTGCGCTCTTTGTGGTGGTAAAAAAAAAATTGGAAAATGAGGGGATGCCCTTCAATTGGGGAATGGCTGAACAAATTGTGGTATATGTTGGTGATGGAATATTATTGTGCTAAAAGGAATAATAAAGTGGAGGAATTCCATGGAGACTGGAATGACCTCCAGGAAGTGATGCTGAGTGAGAGGAGCAGAACCAGGAAAACATTATACACAGAGATGGATACACTGTGGCACAATCGAATGTAATGGACTTCTCCATTAGTGGCAATGCAGTGATCCTGAACAACCCAGAGGGATCTATGAGAAAGAACACTAATCACATTCAGAGGAAAAACTCTGGGCATAAAAACACTGAAGAAAAACAAATGCTTGATTACATGGATCGAGGGGATATGGCTGGGGATGTGGCTGGGGATGTAGACCCTAAATGAACATCTTAGTGCAAACATCAACAGCATAGAAATAGGTTCTGATCAAGGACACATGTAATACCCAGTGGAATTGTGCATCAGCTATGGAAAGGGCAAGGGGAGGGGAGGGAGGAAAAGAATATGATTTTTGTAAACAAGGAATAAGGTTCGAAATTGACCAAATAAATTAAAAAAAAACATGATTAAAAAAAAGTATTGGTTCCAAGGCAGAAAGAAGAGCAGTAAGGGATAGGCAATGGGGATTAAATGTCTTGTCCAGGGTCACATTTAAACCCAGGACATCCTGTCTCTAAATCTGAAACTCCATCTACTGAGCCACCTGGCTGCCCCCTAATTTATGGTTTTCTAAGTCAAAAAGCAATACAGGAATCCATTTCTATTTGAGTTTGACCGAACTAAGAGATTAGTTGACTTTGTCATACAATCTGTACCTGTCTCTGATGGGCAACAAGATCATTTCTATCCATGTACCATGCTTCCTCAAAGAAGCCAAAAAAGTAAAAAACAAAAAAAAAAACAGCTCTTGCTTTTAAAAGAAACTTACATTCAAAGGGCTTCTACATCCCACACAACTAATTCACAAAGAAACTTTTGCAAAACAAAGCATTTATAAATTGGAAGCAGCCAATACTATCAGACCAAGCTACTTCCAACTGAGAGGTCTCCATATGAAAGTGGACTCCTGATCCTCCATTATTCAGCTGTCTATTATTACATTCAAGTCTTCCAGATTATTTTCGACTTGAAAGTGAACAGAAGTCTTGATACTAAGTCAATATCTCAGAGAGTGGAGCTATTCAAAGTGAAATGTGGAGCTATTCTTTGGGAACAAAAAGAGACCTAATGGAGGGGGAGTTAGTTCAACAAAAGAATGAAGTCGATAAAATGCACAAAGAGTTGACATAATAAGACAAAAGCAAATGTAAAACATAGTCATTTTAAGAAAAAGACAAAAGGAAACTCCAGGAGAGGGGCTCCCCAAGGCCAGGGAGCATAAGGCATACTCTCTTACTTACAATAGGTCTACAAAGCATAAGGCACTCAAGATAATCCACTGGGGTATCCAACAAAAATTACAATGTTTCGTTATTTATGTATCCTTACATTTTAAAAATGGAAATAAATTAAGATATTATTATTTGATATTTCACACTATTGAACAGATGGATTAACATTGGCATTCACACTTAGCTTGCATGTGCAAATAGGTCATGAAAGCTCCTGCTTAAGCACAAAAATGTCCTAGCGGGAGGACCTCCATCCATGTGAACTGATGAGTAATTGCCTACATGAAGAAAGTGATCACCCAGATCTGCACCCTCAGACATTTTCCCCTCACCCAGATTAGGGAGATAAACATTCCATTATCCGACTTATGACCCTGTGGTAAGCATGTTGGGGGTACCTCTTACTCATCCTGTCAGTGGAGATTGCCATTGTCTTGGCTCCCCCCTTGTGACCACCCACTTATTTTAAGACCCTCTCTTCCCTTTGTCATTTCCTTGGATTGCCCAATACTGGGTAGGATCCTGCATGCTGTATTACTCAACTTTGGGGAGGTGGGATTCTCCCCATTCTAATGCCCAACTTTTGCCCTTTGCCAGAGCTCTTGGGTGGAGATCTGGAAGGATGGGGACCACCAATGTGACTACGTAATCATCAATGAGAATTTGTATTTTGTGGTGCACCTTCTGGACTGACCAAAAGGTTATAAAATTCATACTGGAAAGCAAGAGGGCATCTCATATTGTGAGAAAGACCTACAGTCCCATTCATTAAAGTGGTCCAGGTCCAGGGCCCTTTAATGAATGGTTATTGGCTTGGAATTCTGCCTCATTGGTTTTTATTGCAGATAAGGAAGTTTTTTTTTTCATGATGACAGATTTGAAATTTTTTTTTAATCTCTCAATGAGTTGGATAGGGGGGTACAGAAAGAGGATTTGAAATTTAAAAATTTTTTAAGTTTGCTTTAAAAAAATTTTTTAATGAAAAAACATTTTAAATTACATCAAGGGAACTGTGACTTAAGAATAGTACTAATAATGCAAGCAGAAGTACATGAGCCAGAGATGACTTTTAGGTACAAGCTCTTTGCTAGCCACATTTATCAGGTAGAAGAAAACTCCAATTTTCTAATTTAATTTGAAAAATTGTTGGTCAAAAAGATTAAAAACTAACAAAAATTATTTAAATCATTGTCATTTCTTATAATAATTATAATCAATTAAGTACTATTAAATGTTATTTAAATTAAACCATCATTAATGATGAATTCCTCTAAATTCCAATATACCTTGTCATTTTAGCAAATAGCAACTAACATTTATAGAGTACTCTGAGGTTTACAAAGTGTATGATAATTTTTTTTATTTGATACTTGGAACAACCCGGAGAGGTGGTAGGTACTTATGATCATCTCTATTTTTGTCATTGTCATTGTTGCTGTTCGGTTGTTTTCAGTCATTTCTGACACTTAGTGACCTCATTTGGGGTTTTCTTGGCAGAAATATGGAGTGGTTTGACATTTCCTTGTCCAGTTCATTTAACAGTGAGGAAACTGAGGCAAAGAGTGTCAAGTGACTTGCCCAGGGTCACGCAGCTAATGTCTTGAGGGCAGATTTGAACTCAGATCCTCTTGATTCCAGACTCAGGACCATCAACTATGCCAATTAGCTGCCCATCTCTAGTTTACAGATAAGGAAATAAAGGCTTAGAAAGGTCAACTGACTTATTCAGGGTTATCCAATTATAAAGAATTTAAATTTTAGTCATGTTGACTCTAAAATCAGTGTTCTATCCACTATACCATCCTTCCTCCGATAAAATGCAATCATCATAATTAAAAAGACATTTAAAAACTATATTTTTGTTGGCGAAAAGTCACCTATATAGCTTTTCCTATGTAATTGTTTCACAAATCTGGAAGCAAATCTGTTGAAAAGTCTCCAAAAATTTTTTTTCAGTTAGTTTTAACCAATTTTTTAAAAATATAAAAATGAAGGAGAAACTAGGTAGTTCAGAGGTCCTGGGTTCAAATCTGACCTCAGACCCTCCCTACCTGGGTGACCCTGGGCAAGTCACTTAACCCCCATTGCCTAACCCTTGGAACCAACACACAATACAATATCGATTCTAAAATGGAACGTAAGGGTAAAAATCACACTCACTCACACACACACACACATACACACACACACACACACACACACACACACATGCAATATCTCTGATTAGTTTTCTAAAACTGGCTGACAAAACCAAACCAAAAGTTCAGAAGCACCAAGTTCAAATGTGACCTCAGACACTTACCAGATGCATCATCTGGACCATGCCTCTTAACCTCTACCTTCCTCACTTTCCTCAGCTTTTACTGGAAATAATCACAGGACTTGCCTTCCACAGTTTTTGTAAGGAATAACTGAGAAAATATTTGTAAAGCACTTAGCACAATCCCTAATACATACTCAGCACTTAATAAATATTTATTTCTGAATAGATGATTGAAAAATGAGTTTTATGGTTTAGTAGGTACAGGAAAAATGTACTTCTTCCATTTGGATTTACATATGTTTGTGACGTGTTATTTTCAATCTAATAGTCTTTAAAAGATAGAAATCAGAAGAAACTGAACTGAACAGAAGAACAGAAACACAAATCCTCAGACTAGTGAATCACAAAATATTAAGTCAAGATTTTAAAAAGCAATGAATTCTTTTCGATCACACTGCTTTTGCTAAATACATTAATATTTTTGTTCCATAAAAATGAAGATTTTAATCATTTATTTTATATTTAACTCATCCTTTTAAAATTCTATTTTTTAATAATGTAGAGATATGTTTTGAGTGATAATTCTGAATTGCTTGTCAACTCCAGGAGAGGGAGGGAAGAAGGGAAGGAGACAATAAGGATCATATAAAATTGGAAAACTTATGTGTAAATTTGTTATTAAAATAAAGATAAAAATTTTAAAAATAAAATAAAATTCCATTTTTGCATGTCAGTATATATGAATTCTAATACAGCACATGTTTCTATTTCCATATATGAATTATTTTTTGCGGAGAGTAATAAAATGAAACAAAATAAAAATATTTTATGGATAGAGAAGTTTGAAGACATTTTCCCTCTACATACAACTAATAATTTGACTCAGCCAGGCATTTGATACATTGAATCATGAGCTCCTTGAAGACTTAATTCCTAGCATTTAGTACAATTCCTGGCACACAGTAAGAGTTTAATAAATGTTTGCTGACTTGACGTATAAGGAAACTCCAAGTATTTTTCATCCAAGGTGCCCTGAATTTACTAAGATGAACAAAACCGTGACTATCCGTAGCAGTGGGTTCTCCCTGGCCATGGACTGTTCGCAGTTCAAAATAATGATGCGTACAAGATACGGGTCTGAGTGAGTCGTGGTAAAGGGAAGAAAGAGGGTCAGGCTGGACGGTTCCACCAGCTAAAGGACTTTTCACAGCTTTCACAAATGGCATAGATAATTTTGATGGAATATGATGTTAGAATTAAAGCATGACTTTTGAAAAACTATAAGAAGGCAATTTGTTACAAAGTGTGCTGAACGTGGAGTTGGGAAGTTGTGGGGAAGAATCCTGTCTCAGAAGCGTTTCAGCTATGTGATGCTGGGCATCTCACAAACTCGATAACAGCACCTACCACATAGAACACGAGAAGTATTGCTGGGAAACTTGTTTTGTAAACCTCAAAGCAAAAGAAAGTCAGTTATGATGATCATGAGAATGATATGCAATGAAAATATCCACATTTAGAACACAGCTGGATATATTGGCTGTCAATCAGTAGCCATCCAAGCAGAGATGATTTTAATTGGTTGTTAATACCATGCTGGCTTGGTCTGATGCTGACTGACAGCTCAGCCAGCCAGAGATAGGAGATACAAGATTCCTAGAGGGTGCCAGATTTAGCATCCTCACCCAGATCCTCTCAGACAGTTCAACCAAAGATGGCTCTAGATAGCAATCTGAGAATCAAAACTGATAGTGTAAAATCAATACTCTTTTAGTATCTCTCTAAGTCTTTTATAAGTGGCCAGAAAGTGTAGTTTCCAGGTGAAGGTAAGATTTTCATCTTGGTTTTTCCTGTAATCTGTTGCTGGAATGGGTAGGGACTCCCCAGATGATTATGATCTGTGATGTCTTTGAATTTCTGTTAAACTATAGTAGCAAAAAATTTTCTAGGGGGCAGCTGGGTAGTTCAGTGGATTGAGAGCCAGTCCTAGAGATGGGAGGTCCTAGGTTCAAATGTGACCTCAGACACTTCCCAGCTGTGTGACCCTGGGCAAGTCACTTGACCCCCATGGCCTAGCCCTTACCACTCTTCTGCCTTGGAGTCAATACACAGTATTGACTCTAAGATGGAAGGTAAGGGTTTAAAAAAAAAATTTTCTGATCAATTCATATTTTTTAAGCAACTACTATGCAACATGCACGATGTTAGAGGATGTGTATGGAAAAACAAAAATTAAGCAGTCTGCCCTCAAAGTATTTACATTCTATTGAGAATACATGTGTGTCTCTAGGCACAAGAACTAAAAACATTTTTAAAGGGCAATTGGAGGAAAAGGAGGAAAGAATCGAGAGCTTGGGAAATCAAGAAAGTCATCATTTTGAAGCTGGTCTCCAAGTTAAATTTTGAAGGAAATAAGTTAATCTATGAGAAAGTGGGTTAGTTGTCCAGTTATTTCAGTCAAGTCAAATTGTTTCTGTTGTGTCCAAATCTTCTTGACTCCATTTGGGGTTTTCTTAGCAGAAATATTGGAATGGTTTGTACTTCCTTCTCCAGTTTATCTTACAAATAAGGAAACTGAAGCAAAATGCTTAATTGACTTGCCCAGTGTCACACAGCTAGTAAGTGTCTAGGGCCATATTTGAAGTCAGAGAGAGGAGTCTTCTAGATTCCAAACCCAGGGCTCTATCTAACTCCCCCTAGGAGGAAGTAAGAATGTGCTTTCCAAGCATGGTGGACACAACCAGTCCCAAGGTATAGAGAGAAATGGGAGAAGGGGTATTATGTGTCAGGAAGAGGAAGCTGGCAAGTTTGGATAGACCTAGACTGTATCGAGGAGAGTAATGTCTACTAAGACTAGAAAGAGAGGTCATGGCTTGGTTGTAAAGTACATTAAATGAAAGGTTCTAGAATGGCAATAAGGAAGCTATTAGAGTCTTCTGAGTGGGGAAGTGACATACATGTTCAGGCACATTTGCTTTAAGAAAATGATTGAAAGGGGGCAGCTGGGTAGCTCAGTGGATTGAGAGCCAGGCCTAGAGATGGAAGGTCCTAGGTTCAAATCTGGTCTCAGATACTTCCCAGCTGTGTGACCCTGGGCAAGTCACTTGACCCCCATTGCCTAGCCCTTACCACTCTTCTGCCTTGGAGCCAATACACAGTATTGGCTCCAAGACGGAAGGTAAGGGTTTTATTAAAAAAAAATGATTGAAAGATGATGAAAAAGGGTAAAGACTGGAGACAGAGAGATGAGTGAAAAAACAACTACAAAAGTCCAGGTGAGAAATAATGAGGATCTTCTAGGGTGGTAACCAAGGAATGAGCCTTTATATGGCATCTACTAGGTGCCAGGTACTGTGCCAAGTGCTTTATAAATATCATTGCTTTTGATTTGAGTAGAGAGTGAAGGAATGGACACAAGAAAGGGAGGTAAAGATGATAAGATGTGGTAAGAGAGGAGGGATCTGTGTGAGGGTTAGGGTCAGAAACCAAGGGTGAGTTTTACCTCGCAGGCATTGCTACCCAAATGACAGTGCATCACACAATCTTATACCCCGGGTGATGGTTTGAGGGACAGAAGATAGGAAATCCAGTACATGCTTGAAGAATTCAGTCTCCATCTCAGGTCGCCAGTTAGGACTTTAATGACAAACTCCCAGATCAAATGACATAATGAGCAAGGACCCAGCCTTCTTTGGTACTGTACACCACCAGGCTTTTGTTCCGAGGAGTCAGCCCAGAAAACTGCACCTTCCCTTCCAGAATCTAATCGTTGAAACTTACAGGTAAGCCTACAGATTTCGGGAAGTTGAGACACTAGATAGATGAGGAGTTGGGTTAAGTAAAGACGAGCCTAAAAGCTCAGGAATACTGGAGGCACAGAGGTGTTTAAAGCAGTCTGAAACATTAGTGACCTACTTTGGGCAATGGTATCCTCTCCTGGGAAAATTCCCTATTGCTAAGCTATCATCAATATATTACGACTACCTCTGGAAAGTGCTTCAGGAAGTCTAGTTTTCTGCTAGAAAATTTCTGTTAAGGAAAAAAAAATAGAAAACCTTTATCTATATTTCCTATTAGTAAGTTTTTAAATTATTAAATAGCAAAGATACATGTGCTGTCTGATTTCTTTCAATATTCAAAACAGAGCACTAGAGGGAAGCTTCACTTCCTCGTGAAAAATTAATTTTTCATTTTTTATTTTTCTCAATTCGTACAATTCTGATCTCTTCATTTAATACAAGTTAAAAAAGAAAAAAAAAGAAGCAGCTTTTCTTCCAAGAAAAAATAGTGCATAGCAGGCAAGAAGGAGGAGCTATACGGGAGAGAGTTAAACAACTGGACAAACGCTGAAATGAGATCTTAAAAACTCATTATAATATACCCTTGTTAATTTGCATTTAATGGCTGGGAAATTCACAGTATATTACTAAGCTATGCAAATCAACAAGCAAAAAGGCATTAAAAAAATTAAGAGCAGAGCACCACAATCCATAGTTATCATTTATTTTGACAACTCTAGTTCCCTTTTAATTATTCATTGTAATACTTTACAGCAGAATGTAAATGTACAGCAATATATCTTTTTAAAGCAATACAATTTTATTAGGGCAAGACCTCATGAGTGGGGGGTTTTCCCCTATTAAATGTTTGCTATGATTGGGGGAGGGGACACCTTTTATGAAAATTGTCACCTTTGTAGAGTGGTAAAAACAAGAATAAAGTACTCCCTGCTTAATAGCAAACCATTACTGTTTGCATATAAATTCTAAAGAAGAATCACATAAAGATTCTCAAATGTGGTTCTCTAAAAGGAAGAGAAGGGAGGGAGGAAGGGAGGGAGGGCCTGAAGCTTCTTAAGGAACTACTCAGGCTAAATTGTCAAATTTAGTTTTTTAAAAATTCAAGCAATGTTTTTATACGGACAAAAAATATTGAAAATGTAACTCCCTACAAAGAATTTATGCAACTAGAATTTATTGGAAAAGAGTGGTGGAAGAAATTAAATCTGCATCCTTTTTTTCCTGTTATCCTGAAAACATGAGAAACTGGGAAATAAAATTATTAGAAGTCAGTCAATAAACATTCATTAAGCACCTACTATGGTCCAGGAACTGTGCTAATTACTAGGTGTTCTCTCTCTGTCGCTGTCTCTCTCTTTTCTCTCTTCCCCTCTCTCTTTTTTCTCTCTCTTTCTCTCTCCCCTTCTCTCCCTTCTCTCCTCTCTCTATATATACAAATATGCATATGTATAAATATATATACACATACATAGGTGCACATAATATATACATATAATAAAAACAGAAAGGAGGCCAAAGATTAACACCAGAGCTGCCTTTGTTCCTGGTTATATCAAAGATTAAGGATTTCAGGTGAGGAAACTAAGGCAAAAAGAGTTAAGTGACTTGCCCAGGGTCACACAGCTATTAAGAGTCTGAGACCAAATTTGAACTCATGGAGAAGAGTCTTCCTGATTCCAGGCAGGGCACTCTATCCAGTGCCCTCAAAATTCATATAGTTGGCCTTTAGTGAAGATAACTTATACCAATTTTACACATAAGGAAACTGAGAGTAATTAAGTGACTTGCCCATTGTAAGAGATCAAACTTCACCTCAAGCCCTGGGGCTCAAAAGGCAATACATGTGGAGATACTTAAAGTCTCTGTATATTAGATTGCAAGCTCGCTGGGTGCAGGAAGTCTTGTGTTCTTAGAGCCTAGGGCAGTTCTGTATGAAAAAGCACTTAATAAATGTCTATCAATTATTGACCGATTATAGGACTTAGAATCGGAATCGGCCAAATCTAAGTGCTCGAACCTCTCGAAAGGTCTACAAAGTCACAGGGGACATCCTAATTTGTTTTATTTTCAGCAGACCAGGAAATCAAATAAACGAGTTGTCTCCAGCTGAAAATTGTGATCATTTAATCACATGTGGCTCCAAAAAAGGAAGCTGGGAAGAGAATCCGTTTTTCTTCCCAAGGATGGATGGCTGTTTGTTTTTAGCCTACTGGTTTGGAGTGCCTAGAAACAGATGATAGATGCCAAAGAAATACAGAGCTAGATAGTTATGCAAAGAAGAAAACCCTGTGGGATGAGAGAGAAGACCAGAGGGACTTTCCATTGCTAAGTCAACCCTAAGGCTGTTAGCATTTGACTTATAAAAATGAATGAGTGACTTTTCAATCATAAAAAGGAAAAGGATTTCTCCTTTTCCCCTTCTCAGATTAAAAAAAGGGGGGGGGGGTAAAGTTAAAGATAACTTGAAAAAAGCAAAAAAAAAAAGCTTATCTCTATTAATCCTAAAATTGATATTTAGCATCCAGAAAGTCCCTCCTCTAATTTATTTTTCAGTGGATTTGCAATTCTAATGAGTTGAACCTCCATAAGGTGTCCCAAAAACTGTAGTGCAATTTTAAGCTATAGATTTGGGGAACACCCTGTATCTGGGGACACCATTTCAAAAGTTGTTTATAGAGAATGATTTTTCAGATACACTGGTGAACAGGGCTACTCTCATGCTCCATGACCCATGGAAGGATTTTAGAGGATAAATACCAAAATCTTGGCCATCTTGACTACATCCTTAACAGCAGGCAGAGAAATCCAGGGAAGGCTCTTGTACAACTCTAGAAGTTTGAAAGCTTCAATGGCAGTTTACTGTCAACTAGAGAGGAAGCCGTAAAATATGCATTTTCATTAATTACACAATACCCAAGACACATACAGTATAGAATTCTTGCCATTAAAAAAATACTTCTTTTTTTTTTAATTCTCACCTTCCTTCTTAGAATCAAAACTGTGTATTAGTTCCAAGCAGAAGAGCAGTAAGGGCTGGGCAATAAGGACAAGCAATTTGCCCAGGCTCAACCCAGCTAGGAAGTTTCTGAGGCCAGATTAAAACCCAGGACCTCCCATCTCCAGCTCTGGCTCTCTATTCCCTGAGCCATGTAGCTGTCCCCCCAAAACACGTCTATTTTTTTTAAACCCTTACCTTCCATCTTGGAGTCAATACTGTGTATTGGCTCCAAGGCAGAAGAGTGCTAAGGGCTAGGCAATGGGGGTCAAGTGACTTGCCCAGGGTCACACAGCTGGGAAGTGTCTGAGGCCAGATTTGAACCTAGGACCTCCCATCTCTAGACCTGGCTCTCTATCCCTAGCTACCCAGCTGTCCCCAAAACACATCTATTTTTAAGTAGTACTAAAAAGTTTTCCTATTCTTCTCCCTTTACAAGGTTTGCTCTAGGTAGCTGCCTAATTCAGTGGGTTTTCAGCCTTTGATATTAGCTATTAGACTATGAAAAAGTAGCTGAACTACCTAGAAGAAAGGTAAAGAATCTTGGTTTCCTTACACATAAAATAAACATTATCCCTGTGGGACTTGGGGATCAAGTGAGAAACTCTATGTCAAAGGCTCTAGCAAGGGGGATGTAAATGTTGGCCAGTAGAACTGCCATCGTCAATGGCAGACACCTCTTCTCACACTGGGCACCATTTGCAGAAGGGGTTACTGCTCTTCACAGGGCACAGACATACACATAGCCTCTCAGACATATTCACTCTGGGACTATGCCCTGCAGGAATGAAGGCAGTTGCTAGGGAGGGAAGGGAGGGAATTGAAGCTGAGTGAATTGGATCAGCCAGATTAAGTCTACTATACAAAAGCCTGGGAGGCCATGGAAAGGATCCTAGGCAAACTCATTCTGTCCTCATAACTGGCTTGAAAATGGTTTTAAGTTCAAGGATAGATCCAACAGAAAAGAGAGCTTTTGGCCACTAAAATTATTCCATTGTAGATAACTATAAGTCTTGTAGTCTTCATTATTATTACTAATAAAACCAGAGTTCTAAGATTACTGATGTTGAACTAGAAGGGATTCTAGAGATGATCTTTCCTCTTTTTTTTAACCCTTACATTCCATCTTGGAATCAATGCTATGTATTGGTTCCAAGGCAGAAGATTGAGAAGAGTTAAGGAATGGGGGTCACGTGGTCCTTGCTTTCTTAGAATTGATTCCAGTGTCAGTTCCGAGGCTCGGGCTAGGCAAAAGGGGTCAACTGACTAGGAAGAGTCCAAGGTCAGATTAGAACCAAGGACCTCCCCAAAAGCTCTGGCTTTCAGTCCACTGAGCCACCTACTGGCCTCTCTAGAGATCTTCTACCACATCCTTCACTTTGAGGTGGGACAGAGCCCCAGAGAGGTTAACTGAAGTTCCCAAGCTTATTGTCTTTGGCTATTTGAAGATACCCCAGGCTCCTCACCTACAAATAAGTCAGTAAGGATGTATTGCTTATCCCTGTGTAGGACTTGTTCCTCTGGGATCATTTATGGGATCCATACTTTCTCCATCCTCCAGCTAAATGGCTACTTTGCTATTTGCCTGAAAACCCTAAAATGGCTCCAATATCTTCCACTAAGACAATTTTGTTCAAGGACACTGGTTACAAAGGAAAGGTTTTCCAGTGGAATTGTATATCAGCTATGGGGGGGGGTGGGGGTGGGGGAGAGAAGGAGGAGGGAAAGAACATAAATCATGTAACAATGGAAAAATAGTCTAAATTAATTAATTAAATAATGTTTTCAATTAAAAAAAGAAAAATAGAATTCAATATGCCTAAATAATGAATTGTTAAAATACATATATACATATATGTATATATTTAAAAGCAAAGGAAAGGTTTTATTTGGGGAGGGAAGAAGAAATGAGTCCATAGTAATTATAATTCAATAGTGAAATTTAATGAAACATTTAAAAATGCACAGAAGTCCAGAAAAAAAGGACACAGGCAAGCATTAATTTTTTTTAATTATTTTATGTCTGAAAAAAACTTTTTGTAAGAGATTCATGGTTTCACATATAATCTCTGTTATTTTTTTGTATAAATGTAAATGTTTCTATCAAGTGGTTTGTTAAGTCTATGGTTTAACAAACATTAATACCCTTCTGGAAACAGTCCGTCCTAATGGAATGGGGTAGACGTTGATTTTAACCATAAGCTTTATCAATAGTTTGGGTGAAAGCATAGATTGGATAACTAGGTGGCACAGTAGAGAGTGCCAAGTCTGGAGGCAGGAAGACTTCCCCTTCAAGAGTTCAAATCTGCCCTCAGACACTTACTCACTGGGTGACCCTAGACAAGTCACTTAACCCTATCTGCCTCAATTCCCCTTCAAGAGTTCAAATCTGCCCTCAGACACTTACTCACTGGGTGACCCTAGACAAGTCACTTAACCCTATCTGCCTCAATTCCCCTTCAAGAGTTCAAATCTGCCCTCAGACACTTACTCACTGGGTGACCCTAGACAAGTCACTTAACCCTATCTGCCTCAATTCCCCTTCAAGAGTTCAAATCTGCCCTCAGACACTTACTCACTGGGTGATCCTAGACAAGTCACTTAACCCTATCTGCCTCAATTCCCATTCAAAAGTTCAAATCTGCCCTCAGACACTTACTCACTGGGTGACCCTAGACAAGTCACTTAACCCTATCTGCCTCAATTCCCCTTCAAGAGTTCAAATCTGCCCTCAGACACTTACTCACTGGATGACCCTAGACAAGTCACTTAACCCTATCTGCCTCAATTCCCATTCAAGAGTTCAAATCTGCCCTCAGACACTTACTCACTGGATGACCCTAGACAAGTCACTTAACCCTATCTGCCTCAATTCCCCTTCAAGAGTTCAAATCTGCCCTCAGACACTTACTCACTGGGTGACCCTAGACAAGTCACTTAACCCTATCTGCCTCAATTCCTCATTTGTAAAATGAGCCGAAGAAGCAAATGGCAATCCCCTCCAGTATCTTTGCCAAGAAAACCCCAAGATGGGGACATGCAGAGTTGGACATGACTAAAACGACTCAACAAGTAAAGAGAAAGCTTCTTAATGAAACAAATAACACAAAAGTGGCAGAGACAGTTAACAAATTTGGATAGCTCAAATCAAAATATCTGGGCAGTCTGGTACAACAGAAATGTAAAGTTTTAGATGTGGATTCAAGATAGTCAACGGAACAAGCAACTCTTGTTCTGTTGTGACAATTAAACAATCTATAGGGAAAGCAGATAGCAATGTGTGTTGATACTGTAACTTGGGGGATGAGAAAGGTACAGAGCAGTCTTCATTGCTGATGGGAAGTCCAAGTTTGGAAACTTCTTTCACCAACAAAGAAAGGCAACGAACTATTCACCAGCTCTTCACCTTGAGACTTCCCTGGGGGACTGCAGCAGTAGGACTCACTTAGATGCTCTGGACTCTGAAGTCACCCACACAATGCTGCCTCTGAAGAGTGGGGTATAGAAGACAAAAAAAGCTAGCAGGATCTGAGACCACACTAAGAGGCAGTGCCTCAAATGAGAGGTAACTGCCCTGCTAGACACTGTTCTGCTCATTCCGCAACTAAGGCACAATATGAAATTCTGCTCACTATATTTTAGGACAAACTAGAGTATGTCCAAGGGAGAATGGGGATGGCTCTGGAAACATGAGGTTATTTACTGAGAGGAGGCTAGGTGGCTCAGTGGATAAGAATTGGGAAATTAGCAGTCCTAGGTTCAAATCTTGCCTCAGACACTTCCTAATAAGTCAGTTGGCCCCCCACTGCCTTGCCCTTACCCTAAGAACTGACACTAAGAAGGTAAGAATTTTTTTTCCCTAATAAGCAGAACTGAGGACAAATAATTTATTTTTTTAGTTTGATCCTAGATAAGAATCAGAAGCTATATATCTAGGCTGTGAATTGAACAGAGGCTGAATGTAATGAAGAGGAAGAGATGGAGATTGAGCCTGTTGATTTCACTATTAGAAGAAAATTCCAGATGAAACTCTTTCTACAAATATAAATCAACTACCTTCTCCCAACGCTTAGAAAGTTGTCTAGAGCAGTGGTGTCAAATTCAAATAGAAACCAAGGGTCCCCTGGACAGAAGGGTTCTTGCAGGTCTACACATAAATAAGAAAACCACAATTTAGCATTATCTATGTTAAACTGTGTTTTTATTTTGTTAAATATTTCCCAATACCATAATTTTAATCTGTTTCAACGGCACTCCAGAATTTTGCAGGCAGAGTTTGACACAAGTCCTAAAGGACTTCCAGGTTATAGACAAGACTCTTTTTCTGGTTTCTGGATCAGCTCTAGCCACTGAGACCTTGACTTCATCTAAGAATTTCCCAAAAACTGGAATAATATTTCTCAGGAAGATGAATCCTCTTTTTAACACACGCTACATAGCAACTCCTTGAGTGATGAACCAGAGATTCTTGTTGACATAGATTTCACTAGAATCTTTAGATCTAAAGATTTTCAGGTTGTTGAAAAATTACAGACATTATAAACAGGCATCCTAGCAACCCATCCCCCCAAATGTTATGAAGACTAGAAATGGTAGCTTGGTGGTCAAGGAAAGGCTTTGGGGGAGAAAAGGAGTGCATTTTATGCAAATAAACTGAAAGCAGGGGAAGTAGAAAGATTCACTCTGCGTGAAAGTAGCGATGATTCCTGGACCAATGTTTCTGGAGAAATGTTGCAGGGTTAGGATGAAGGATGCAGGGAGAGAAGAGTATCAAAGAAGAGGGCTGAGAAATTAATCATCATTTATATGCTCTAGATAGGGAATTCAGGAGAGAATGAAAGTTTTACTTTGGTCCCTGGAGAAACATGGGGCTTTGAGCAATACTACATATATTTATTCCATTTGTGAGATGAAAAACTTTGAAGCCTGGCTGGTGATTTTAAAAGTAGTGTTAGCAATACTATATTTTCTTAAAACATTTCTGAGTAAAATTACTTGTACTCCAGAAAAAGTGGCAATTAGCCTTTAAAGCCCTTGATGATGCTCATTAACTTCCCATTAGTAATGACCAAGAGTAGATCCAAATAATAGTGATAAGAAGGTACCTCTCCTGATTTCTGACTCACAGCTAGCAACTAATAAATGCTTCTTGATTTAATAAATGGCTTCTTTGCCAATATGGAGGGAATGAATATAAAACAATTCATAGAATATCAATCTTCATTATATAGTGGACTTTTAAAATATTTTTTTAATTTTAATTATAAGGGATATGGGGTGAGGGGAGGGACACATCAGGAAAAGAAGGTGAGGTTTTAACATTAATTTAAAAATATTTAAACTTTTTTTTAAGCCCTTACCTTCCATCTTAAAGTCAGTACTGTGTATTGGTTCCAAGGAAGAGGAGCAATAGGAGCTAGGCAAGGAGGTTAAGTGTTTGAGGTCATATTTGAACCCAGGACCTCCCATCTCTCGGCCATCCACTGAGCCACCTAGCTGCCCGACATTTATTTTTCTAATGAAAAAAAAATTAGCATTATTACTTCCACAAAAGTCAGAAAACTAGTTTTGTTGACTTGGATGGTGTCAAAGTCCAACATCTATCCAGATGAAAGCATTTACCAAAGGAAGTCATACAGTATCTGCTTCTAGGTTTCCAGTGATAATTCATCCCATCTCTGAGGCAGTCCATTCTATCTTTTAATTGCTGGGTGAGCTAACTTTTATGTACAGCAAGAATCTCTCTCTCCATATGTGGTCTTCACCCAGTGATAATAGCTCTGTCCATTAGGACCAAACAGAACAAGCCTAACTCTATCAAATAATTGTCTTTCAAACATGTAAATAATCAACATGTTCCCATTTATTTTTCTGTTTTCTGGTATCTTCAGTTTCTTTTTTAACTGAAAGTTTGTATCTTATTATCAACTTGAATGGAAGAAGGGCGATAAGAAAGAGAAGAAAGGAAGGAAAGAAAGAGACATGGAGAATTAAGTCAGCAAGGATTTTTAACTGAATTTCTAAGTATAATTAACTAACATATCTTTTCTACAACTGCTCCAAACTTTTGTTATTTCAGGACATTTCAAAAGAATTGCTTGAATAAACCCATGAACTACACACATTGTGTGGTAAGTGCCTAGTTCCATTGGAATAGAACTAATTACTATATTTTACATAATTATAAACTTCAAATAGTATAAATTCTAGTTCATGTGACCACTCTATAGGATTCATTTGTTCTCAACGGTCCCATGGCTGTATCAAATTTGAAGGATGAATAAGTTTCTAAACCAAATATTGTCTAAAAATTGTCTGAAAAATATCTTGAGTGGTTTAATATTTTTTAATATTTCACTAAAGAGAACTTTTTCTTAAATTATAAACAAAAGCAATTCATTTTTATGAATAAAAGGAAAACCAAGAAATTTTATCTAAATACAGTTGTTTATTGTCTATTGAAAATTTTTATATGAATAGAAATGAGTTATAATTGTATCATTGGGTGGAGTTGATTAGTTGTGACTATAATCCTATTTGGGAATTTTCTTGTTGGTTTGCCATTTCCTCTTTCTCCAGCACATGTTACAGATCGAGAAATGAGACAAATTTGCCCAGGGTCACAAAGCTAAGTAAGTTTCCGAGGTCAGATTGGAACTTACGTCCTCCTGACTACAAGGTCAACATTCTATCCACTGTGCCACAGCAGCTACTGCATGAGTAATTATTCATTAGTCTGGCCTTTGGTTTTTCCAATTATTAGACTCCTGGAATTATAGACAGCATGTTAGAAATGAAAGAGTCCTTTATTTCTCTTTATGACCCCAGTTGGAATTTTCTTGGCAAAAATATTAGAGTGGTTTGCCATTTCTTTCTCCAGTTCATTTGGCAAATGAAGAAACCAAAGTAAACAGGATTAAGTGACCTGCCCAGGTTCACACAGCTAGTGTCTGAAGCCAGATTTGAACTCAAGAAGATGAGTTCCTGACTCCAGGCACCAGATTCTTATCTTATCTTATATATATCTTATACTATGCAGCTATTTTATTCTCATTATATCAATTAGTAAATAAAAGAAAATGTGACTTCTACCTATCACAAGCAAAACATACTATTTCATTTAAACCAGCATTTATCTGGAATCTATATCAGTGGGAAAATTTACTGCATTAATATCTAGCATCAGATACTTTTTAAATGCTATGTACCACTTTAAGCATTATTTCAATTTCCCCCACATTTCCAAGCATCATTCTTCTAGATTTATGTATTCTAGTAAAACATTAAAGTGGGAAAATTAAGTCATTTTTATATTAGACATGTTGGCATTAATAATATTAAAAAAACAATCCATGTGCTTCATTGCCCTTCCCAAAGAACTCCAAGACCCCAGTCCTAAATAAACCCAATCCTCCCAATATTCTCTTCTTCGTTTCTTTGCCACAAGGTATAACCCATGTTGAGTCACAAAGACAAGATTTACATCCTGTCTGACATAGATCTTATGACGCCAATCAAGTCACTTATCATCTTAGTGCCTCAATACAATTAAGGCTAGGAGTTAAGGATATTCACTGATTTGGAATGCCTTATATAGACACCAGGAGTCTAGGCAGAAAAAAAGAACTTTCATTATTCCATAGTTTTGGTTTTAGAAGTCTTCTAATATCTAAACACATTAACGGATTTCCAGAGGTTGCTGGGATTTTTGATAGCCCAAAACACAATCCAGGAACTAAAGTCAATTCCCTTTAAATCATACACACACACACACACACAATCCATCCATCTTCACTAAGACCCACTGTTCTGATTGGTGACTACCATACCTGGCCCATTACTTCAGACAGATCTACCAAGTCAATAGTCCTAGAAGAGGTGTCACACTCACCATCCCACTCATACTGCCTGCTATTTATTTCCCTCACTGAAATATACTCTCGATAGTTGCTCCCATGTCTTTGAGCTTGTATTTATAACTACTACCTAACAGCAAGAATCTAGCAAATGTTCTTTTCATCCCTTCATTCATTTATTTATCACTGGAAAGAAGAGGCGAGTTTGAGCCAAAGTACTCCACCAAAACAGGATCTGATTGACATGATTGTGAACAAGCTACTAGACAAAGATGATCCAGTACAACCCTTTCACTTTTATTGCCTAAGAAATAACAGGTCCAAGGTAGTTAGGTGATTTATGTCAGAAGTGGGATATTTTAAGAATCCAGAATCTTAAGAATCTAAGAACAGGAATTCTTAATCTGGAATTTCTGAACTTTATTTTCTTATAGACCCTCACTTTCTTAGTATCAGTCTTAAGAATCCAAGAACAGGGGTTCTTTACCTGGAATTTCTGAACTATATATATATATAAAATTTCTTGGGGGCAACTGATATATATTATATTATTATATATATTAATTATAAATTATATATAATTATATATATAAATATATATATTTATTTTATTATTATTTTATTATTATTATATATTTTATTTATATATAATTATTATTGTTTATTATAAATATATATAAATATAAATATAAATATAAATATAAAAATAATATATATATTAAAATTAAAATTCAGTTGTCAAAATACTTTGATTCAAAAAAATAACTTTTGTTTCCCTTGTTATATTATTTTGTACATTTTAAAACATGATTCCAAAATGTCCAGAGGTTTCACCAGACTGCCACAGGGGAAAATGACATAGAAAAACCTTTTTTTTTTTTAATTAAATGTTGAAATATTTACAGAACAATACTTCAAAGCTGCAGCTTCATCCCTCCCCACCAAAAAGCACAATTCCAAAATCTTAATCAGGAGTTCTTTCCTGTTAATTTTAGGGAAGCCAATGGCATTTGGTGTCTCTAAAGTGGCTTGAGAGGATCTGAGATTCTTTTAAGTCATATCAAGGGTTACAGTGGTAGCAGAAAGCTAATTCTTGAGTTTTGCTGCAGTGTGGCAGCACACACCCATCATCTCCCAAGAGACTAAGGCTGGCTCATCTCCAGGTCAAGGAGTTTCAAACTGCAGGGAGTCATATTAATAAAGGGGAAGACACCAGGTGTACTGAGAGGTAAACCAGTCCATCATTTTACTTTAAGAAGAATATAGTATAACTATTTCCTCTTAAATGAATGAAAGACACTTGTAATGTTCCCAGGAAACCTTTTAAAAAGCGGATCCTTAATAGATCCATAGCAGACGTACTTTACAACAGTTGGGGGGAAACGTGTTGCAATTTGAATTGAATTAAAACTAAATGTGTTCCCTTTCTCATAAAATTAAAAAAAAAAAACAGGTACTTAGTAGAGGATATCAGGTCAACAGTGGAGACAAAACAATACAGTTTAGTAGCGCCCACATTTATAGCCTGAAGAATCTTGGGGTAGAGGGGGGGTGGAGGCAGGGTTCAAGTCTTTAAATGGCATGTTTGAGGGCAGGTGGGTGGCTTAGTAGATTGAGAACAAGGGCTAGAATCATGAGATTTTGGGTTCAAATATGACCTCAGACACTTTCTAGCTAGGGGACTCTGGGAAAGTCACTTAACCCTCATTGTCTAGCCCCTACCATTCTTCTGCCATAAAACCAACACAAAATATTGATTCTGAAATGGAAAGTAAAGGCTTTTGTTAAAAAAAAATGTAATAATGTTATAGCCTCCAGTTGATTCTATAGATTCAAACTTTACCAATTCACCCTGGGATAGAGAAAACTGGAGAATATGCAACACTACCTAGTGTTTAGCACAGCACTTGACACATAGTAAACAGCTGACAAATGTCAATGTTATTTATTGATAATAAAATGATTTATTAACACTATCACAGCAAATTAACATTAGCCTTACAAGGGATCATAGGCTCTGAATTCTGCAGTCTTCCCTTACTGGAAGGCAAGATCATTCAAAAAACCCAAATATAGTGGTAGCTGGCAGTTTCCTTAAGAACTAAGATAATCTGAATATTCTATTTCCTTGATAATATTTATCAGAATGGTAGAACTGAAATTACACTGAAGTACTTAAGAAGCAGGCAAATACACACCCAATATTTAATCATCAAAAAATACTCAAGTTGGAGGAAAAGCTATAAAATGCTGTTAATGTGGAAATTCATTCCTGTTGATATCATTCTCTACTCAAATTCTTTTCATCTCTCAAGGTATGGCCAACTCATTTCAAACAAATTATTTGATCTGCTTCAGTTTACTAAAACTGATAAAGTTTAATTGCTTTAAAAAGCCTTTCATGGATTGAAATCTGTACCTTAACATTATTCATTTGCTATTCCTCTCCAGGTTCCTCAATCACAGGAAAATAACTGAAATCTGATTGATTGAATACTGAGTGACCCTACTGAGGAAACTAGAAATATGACTTGTTAGCCTTAGTGATTCTCAATCATTTTCTCTTTTCAAGGGGATCTCAGTGCAAAGATTTACAAGGAAAGAAAGTGGAAGACGATCAAGACTGTTCTGATTGAGCTTGAGCTGTTCTGCAATTACTGGTCATGTTAAATATAGAATCTGTGATATTTATTGTTCACCTTAAGTGCTTGCAAGGAGGCTGAGGCCAAACTTTTCACCCTCTAGATATAGTCTATTATCAGAGCATTTCCTGAGACCATGAGTTAATTTAAATGAAAATTTTTAAAAATGGTAATCATAAAGGATGTTTAACTCATTGAACCAATTAAGACTATATGGGCAGCAAAATGGCACATTGGATAAAACTCAGGTCTGGAATCTGAAAAACCTCAGTACAAATCCATGGGAAAATAAGCTGGAGAAGGAAATGGTCAATCACTCAAATATTTCCACCCATAAAAACTCAAATGGAGTCAGAGTTGGACATAACTAAAATACATTCTGTATTTTAAGGAAATAAAGGAAAATGTATGACTTTAAACAGTGTGATCTTAGGCAAGTCAGTTTCCCCAAGTGTAAAATAAGAACATCATCTACCTCCCAAGGTTTTGGGGAAGATGAAATATTTTTTAATTCCTGAGCACAAAAACTCAAAGTGTAGGTACAAAGTCATTAATTTCTACATAACTAAACTTCCATCTCAGAATCAATACTGTACATTGGTTCCAAGACAGAAAAGCAATAAGGGGTTAGGATGAATCTGAGGCCACATTTGAATACAAGTCCTCCAATCTTTAGGTCTGGCTCTCAATCCATTGATTCATCTATCTGCCCCAATTATTTTCTTAAGTATAAGATAAATTTCTATCTTTTCTGTTCATTTTTTTCTTATTTCTAATTCTATTTTCTATTTCATTTGGCAACTGTTTTAAGGATAGCAACAGTACTCTAGTCCAGATGTATCAAATTCATAGAAAGATTGGACCACAAATTTAACATCTGTTGTATCTTTATGTTGTTAAACATCACCACTATTTAGCCAAGACAATGTGATTATTGATATGCTACTTTGCCAAGAAATATCTACATTCTACCAATTCTTTTAAATATTCAGCCAATATTTTCTGCAGCTTGCAAGACCCCCATTTTACTAAGATAGGGAGAAAAAGAAAAAAAAATAAGATCCATAAAATATGAAGTTTTACTTTTATTATTTTATTAAATTTTTTTCAAAACATACCCTTCACCAAGAAAAAAACCTGGAAAAGTTGGCCAAAACCACCCAATACAAAAGACATCAACAATTTTTTTTTATTCCTCACTTTAAAAAAACCCCACCCAGATATTATGAACTAGAGATTTGGTAAAGATGTTATCTCTATGTAAAAAGATACTGACTCATAAGTAAGGTCTCAGAGAAATTTAATACAACTAGAACTTTCTAATTTGGTAAGCTTTTTGTCTTTAAATGATCTTCCTATGAAGATTTTTAAGTAATTTTAAGTAAAATTTTTAAACATATAAACATAACACCAATTGCATTCCTTTATTTACTTGTAGTTATTAAGACTTTTCTGACTCTTGTTTTCAATATATTCAGGTAAATATTCTGCTCATTGCAGGATTTCCTTTCAGAAATTCCTCAAATGCCTCTTTTTTATTAAAGATCAATTTTTCTTCATTGAGAATTATGCTCAATTTTGAAGGATATAGCATTCTGGGTTTTAGCTTAAGTTCCTTAGCTTTTTGAAATATATCACTCCATTCTCTCCGTTTATTTCTTGTGACTCCAGAGTAATCCTCTGTTATACGAATTGGCATTCCTTCATATTTAAACATCCTTCTCCTGGATGCTCTCAGAATTGTTTGTTTATTATTGAAATCGTAAAACGTAACAATCACATGCCTTGGAGTACTGAACATTGGGTTTTTGGTTGGTGGTGATCGGTGAGTTACTTTGATCAGTTCTTTATCCGTAATCAAAAGTTCTGGACAATTTTCATCTATTACTTTCTGCACCATGATATAAAGCATTTTTGATGTATTCTCTTCTTCAGGAAGACCTATGATTCTTAAGTTATTTCTGCGCATCTTATCATCAATGTTAATCAATTTGTCATGTACAATATTTAGATTCTTTTCTAAAGTTGCTGTATTTTCCTTTTGTCCTGCTAAATATTTCTCTTTTTCTCTGTTTTTCTGTTCCAAATTTGTTATACTCTCTATCAAAGCATCATTTCCTTCAGATATTTCTTTCAATTTGTTGTCTATTTCTTCTATCTTACTATTTGTGTCTTCAAATTCTACCTTAAGTTCTGTGACTTCCCCCAAAAGCACATCCCTAATTTCTTCTTTTAAATTTATTACTTCTTCCAAATTCTCATCCATCTTACTATACTGTTGTTGAAAATCAGATAATCTTTGTTGCATACCTTCTACTTCTGTACAGAGAAGCTCTAGCATAGATTCAATTTTATCTATTCTGCTCATTGTCTTTTTGAATTCCATACTGAGAATCCTCTTTTCTTCAGTGATTGCTCTGTTTTCTTCATTGAGAGATCTGTTTTCTTCATTGAGAGCTCTATTTTCTTCATTGAGAGCTCTATTTTCTTCATTAAGAAATCTATTTTCTTCATTTCGAGCTCTAAATTTCTCTTCTGTGAGTCTTACTTCTCTTGTTAAAATTTCTACAATTTCTTCTTCATTTCTATCCATTTTTCTTGGTTTTAAAGATTCGCTGCTCATTTATCACTTGTGGAATCTGTTATTTTTTACACAATTTTTCCCCCTGGGAAATGGTAGTGTCTCTGTGTCACACTTTTGTCCTTCAACTGTAGAACTGCACAGATCTCCTAGAAATTTTAACTTCTTTAACTTCCAGAATAAACTGAGATTGGAGTATGGGAAGATAGGCTAAAAGTTATCTATTCCCTTTTCCCTCAGGCACAGTTCTTTAGTTTTTCTCCTTTTATTTTCTGTGGCTAGGCAAAATCAAGATGTCTTTTATAGTCTGACACTTGGAGTATTTTTAGTATGGGAGCTCTCAAGTATTTAAATGTCTCCAATGTTATTTTGTTTGTTGGTTTGGGTTTTTTTTTTTTACTTTAATTTGGGATTTAATTCCTTTAAAATTTGAGAAGTTTTCTGAGTGTTACTTCGTCATCATTCTGTTCAGGTGGTGTACTGTTATCAGAAAAACTTAAAAAAAAAATAAAAATAATAAATGTTAAAAATCAATATAGGGAAGAAACATAAAATCTTCATACTATAGTGGGAAAGTAGTTTCTGAATCCCTTTTCATTAATGCTTCCAAAGTATTTTGCTTCCTTTCCTCTATCTCTTTCCCAACATATACTACACTTTATTTTTAATGCAGTTAATAATCTTTATGATAATGTGTATTACTTTGATAGAATGAAATAAAGCAGGCCAGAAAAAAAAAATCAAAACTTTAAATTCTAGTTATTATTATCCCTTTTGATCTGAGGTCAGACTGAAGAAGGAAAAATGGGAATTTAAGAAAGTATGGGGGCAACTAGGTGGTTCAGCAGATAAGAAAGCAAAGCTTAGAGACAGGAGAGGCCGTGGGTTCAAATCTGGCATCAAGACACCTCCTAGTTGTGTGAACCTGGGCAAGTCAATTGCCTAGCCTGTACTACTCTATTCGCCTTTGAATGGATGCTTAGTATTGATTCAAAGACAGAAAGTAAGGGGGTTTTTTTTGTTTGTTTTTTAAGGAAAGCATAATAGAAGATAGGGAAAATACTTCCAAAATTATCTTCATATAGTATAAAATGCCATCTAAATAGTTCCCTAGACATGAATAAAGAATTTTTTAAGCCTTCTAGGAGCAATACCTTAGAATATATCTGTAACTAAAAAGAAAAATCTCATAGGAGAGGTTAAGAAATTTCTAAGAAAAATGAAGTGACCTCTACAAGTATAGAACACAAAATCTGCAGTTCTACAAAGCCTTTTCCTCATACCTTGAAACCTGAACCTCTCTTCTCCCAGTCAATGTTGTTGACTCAGACCTAATATACCATCATTTCTTACAATTTATGTCCCAAATTCAATTTAGTTAATAATTATAAATATATAAAAACACATATTTATAACTTTATTCCCAGGAATTGTATAGTTCTTAGAGACATAAACTACTGGAGAACATCGCCCATTATCAGTCTACATTCTTCTGGGATTGTACCCAATAAGGAAGACATTTTAACTACCATGAAATTCCACTTGAGAGAGAAGTTGTCTGTAATCAGGGACATAAATGACTAATGAAAGAGGCAGAGCTAAGGTGGAAGCATGGTGCCAGAGAAAGGAATGGACCTGAGCAAAATGTTCAAATGAGGATGGGTAAGAGAGCTAAGATCAAAAGTTCTTCCATTCCGGGAGATGTGGTAGGGAAATGCATGGGGTTGTTGTGGATATAGTTTGGGCACTGATCTCAACCAGCTGAATAAAACATCCCTTTTCCCCAAAATTAAGAGAAAACAATTATGTGTACCTTTTTGAAGTCATAAAAAAATTTGAAATTTTATTGACATCTTTCATTTTAAAAGCTGGTCCTACTTAAACAGTTGAGGAAATTGTCTAAACATTCATAGAAGTTTTAGTATGAGTGACTCAAGAGCCTCAGATACTTCCTAGCTGTGTGACTTTGGGCAAGTCACTTAATCTCATTAACTGGAATCACTACACAATATTGATTCTAAGATAGAAGATAAAGATTTTTTTAAAAAAGCCAACAAATTAAAAGTATTACATCTATGCAAGAAAATGATAATAAAGTCCATTTTATCCTCATACAAAAGGAGATAATAACTAGATAAATGGTAGACCAGGAATCAAAAAGAGAAAAAAAAGTCACTAAAATGGTAAAAAGGTTCAAAGAAATGCTACCTGATGTGTCCAAAGAAGTCACAATCTGCTCTCCCCTCTCCCTGAGTTTCAGTTTCCTTATCTAGAAAATGAGAATGATTAAATATCAATCCATGGGGTTGTTGTGAGGAAGGCATCTAAAGAGAATAAAATAGACTTTTTAATGAAATACAACTTAAGGGGGAAAATAGAATTTTACACTTAAGCATAAGAGCTTAATAAAATAATATACTCCAATATTAGATGCAATTAGATGCTCCTTACACAATTAGGGCTTTCCCATGTGCTAATAAAATAAGATCATGAATATTCAGGGTGACCAAAATTAAAGTAAAAAACAACAGTATTCTCTGTAGACTGAAGGGAAATAATACAAAATTCCAAAATGAATTGAAAACTAAAATATGTGGCTTTTAATATTAAATTGAAAACATTGTGAATGTGACTTAAGTTATTGATGATTCTAGTCAAGTTATTTAAGAAAAGTATTTCAAAAGTAGAATGAATTCCCTCCCCCTGGGTCTTCAGATTAGATGACCACTTGACAGAGAAATTGTTGACACTGAGAACATCTATTTATGATTACAGACCTGCCAGTACAGATGTTCAGCAGGTCAGGTGGAACGATAAAGTAGGTCAAGATCCCAGGAGAGGCAAGAACTAGAAAAAACAGTGTGGAGTCATCTACTAATTTTAAGGTTCTAATCCATGACCTATAGGAAAAAATGAGGTTGTCAATGGAAAGTGAAAGAGTTGAGAACAGACAGAACCTTTAGAAATGTCAAAAAATGAAAACAAGCCTATCTAAGAAGGCAAAAAAAAAACCTGAAAAGAGGAATGTGAAATTTTCGTATCACAGACATAAAAAAAGGGTTAAGAAGGGTTCTAAGTCAATGGGAGTGCCCAACTGGGCCAGATGTTGCAGAAGTCCAAGATTGGCTATTCAAATTGGAGAGTAGGAAATCAGTGGTCATTCCCTGGAGAATACTTTTCAGTTCTGGGAGATGCCTTGAGATTTCAAAGTCAGATCATTGGTGACCTAGAAATGGAGTAGTGTTGAGCACGTAATTCAAATTTCATGAATAAACCAGAAGAAACAAAAGTTTAAAGAGAAAGGAAGTAAAGAGTACCTTCTAAATGAGGTGTGTGAACTGGGCAAACTGCTTAACCCTGTTTAACCCTAACCCTTCCCTCTTTGTAGCTCTTCTGTCTTAGAATTGATAGCAAGACAGAAGGCAAAAGGTTTAAAAAAAATAAAAATAGAAAATAAGGTGGTACTACTAAAATCTACAAGCCATGCCAATTTTCATCTTGAAACATTAAAAGAAATGGCCCATGTAACTAGTGTATCAAGGCAAGCTGGCGCTATCTTTGCATGAAATACAATAAACTGAAGATCAAAAGCCAAATGTAGCATCACTATTTTAACAGCAGGAATACTATGGAATCCTCTCATCAACTTGAATGTAAACTTGTCTGACACAATAACTGAAGACTCAATTGTTCCCCAGCCTCCAAAAAAAGATTCTTAAGCCTTAATTGGAAATTTGTCCCCCACCCACCCAAAACAGGTCACCCACATGTATCAAGAACCCGAGCAGGAAATCAGTGACAACATTAAGGCACATTCACAAACAAGTCAGGTAAGCAAGCATGCCTGACCCAGCTCATTTCTTCAGTCTTAGGGAGGAAGGAGCCTTCGATTTAAACATCACAATTCCATTAAGTCCAAGAACATTAAAAGAGAATGACAAAGCCAACCACTTATTCTGTTAGTCTAAGAACGTATCTAGGCTGTTTTCCCTTCATTATTCACCAGGGAAAAGGAACAAACTGGAAATTTAATGACTCTTAAGAGAATCTCTGCCCAGACTGCCTTTATTTCTCACCTGTGAAAGGGTTTACAAAGATCAAGAAATGGGATGTACCAACACTCAGTTTGGCTTCTTTGTCACTGAAGGACTGGAATCAGCCTAAAAGAAGAATAATCTCAAGATTAGGATTATGCAGCAAAAATTGAAAAGTGGTATGGGCCAGTGGGATAGAGCACCAAGCTCAAATCTGACCTGAGACATTTACTGCCTATGTGATGCTGGGAAAGTAATTTCACCTTTTTTGCCTCAGTTTCCCCATCTATAAAATGAGCCAGAGAAGGAATGGTAAACTACCACTTCAATATCTCTGGCAGAAAAACACAAAATGGTGTCATGAAGAATTGGACATGCCTAAAACAAATGAACAACAAAGCAACTGTGGAGCCCAAAGAGCTGGTACTATTTTTGTAAGTGGTTTTTCAATTTAGTTAACATACCTTCTTGACTTATTTACTTTTGGGTTCTTTCATGCCTTGCACTTTTTTGAGACCCATATATAGGTCTGATCCTAGCCAAGTCACTTACCCCTGTTGGACCTTAGCCTCATTTGGAAAATAAGCTGAAGAAATTATAAACCATTCTAGTATCTTTGCCAGGAAGAGTTGGATACTGCTGAAATGACTGAGCAACAAATAGGTAGTGGAACCAAGATGAGAGCTAGTACTATTTTTGGTTAATTTTCCTTCTTGATTGATTTACTTTGGGGTTCTTTCAGGTCTTCTCCTTACATCTAGACCCATGCTAATTGGGACAGTTGGGCAACAATGGCTCCCAAAAACTGATAAATCTAGTAGCTTGGAGTCTTCTTATCAAAAGGCAAATGAGGGCAACAGCTGGATAGCTCAGTGGGTTAAAAAGTTAGGACAAAACTGAAGATCCTGAGTTCAAATCTGGCCTCAGACACTTCCTAGCTGTGTGACCCTGGAAGAGTCACTTAACTCCCATTTACCTAGCTCTTCCTACTCTTCTGCCTTGGAACCACTACAAAGAATTGATTCTAAGATAGAAGGTAAGGGGTTTTTTTTGTTTGTTTTTTTAAAGAGGCAATTCATCCAAGAATTACATCAAAGAAATGAGGTAAGTGTAGGTGTGTACCTATGATTCCCCAGGGTAGCAGCATCTAGGAGAGTCATCTCTGATGATTCCCAAAACAATAAAAAAGATGAAGTCACTTAATGTGCAATTTAACTAAAAATAATTCCTGTCTTCTGTTGTAAGAAACTGCTCTACAGCCTCTTAACTCAAGTGTTCTCTTTGACTTTTTAAGTCACATTCCATCTCATTAATCTCACCCAAAAAACAATCTTGAGAGGCAGGGTAAGACAAAGATTAATTGTCTCTATTCAACATATAAGGAAATCATTCATCTTGAGACCTTTCTGGGAGTCTACAAAGTCCTAGTCAAGTCCAAATCTTGTTATTACTCACTTCAGGACACCACAGTGGACCTCCCTCCCTATCTATATTGTTTAAACCCTTACATCTTAGAATCTGTACTGTGGATTGGTTCCAAGGCAGAAGAATGGTAAAGGCTAGGCAATGGGCATTAAGTGACTTGCCCAGGATCATACAGTGTGTGGGAGCTGAAAAAATATTTTCTATCTAAAGAAACATACTCTATGGGGTGTCTATGGCAGTCCCTATTGAAATGAGCACAGGGTCCCACAAAGACTAATCAAGTCAGATGATAGCCTGGGACCCTAAAAATAGATCCTCATAACATAAAGGAGACATCAATGATTCTTGGTGAAAAAGGTAATTAGGGCAGAAATTTAGAAGGTGCAGGAGCTGATATCCTCCCTCTGTTCAAGAGAACTCATGGTTCTATGGCCCCTAGTGTTTTATAGGTGTGTTCATCAACCATGTCTACTCCTTCCCAAATGATGTTTGAATTTACAGATGATGGTAGAGGCATCTTCTCCCTCTTTGTGGCAGGTTTGGTGAAACATGGAATGGAGAAATAAATGTGGAAATCTGGAAGTCTTTACCTTCAAATCTTGTCTCAGATTCCAGCTATGTGACCTTGGACTAATCACTCATGCTTCTGACCTCAATTTTCTCATCTTCAAAATGGGGATAATAAGTTATGTTACAGAGAAGCTATGGTGATCAAATAATATATTAAACATTAAGCAATTTTTAAAACCCTCTTCAAACATTAAAATTGGATATTAGCCCAGGGGAACTGTTTAATAATTTTCATCAAGTGATGTTACTTTCCGATTGGTGGCCTATGGTGACTTAGTAGATATAATCAACATTTTCTTGGGGTGGATTTGAACCAGAAAGGTTTTGGAGTCAGTTTCAAAAGTCAATTTCACTCGTATTTAGGAGCATCTAGGTGGCTCAGTAAAGAAGAGTGCAAGGTCTGGAGCTGGGAGGACCTGGGTTCAAATAGGATCATCCCAAGTACCACTCTTCTGTCGGTTTTAAGATAGAAGGTAAGAATTTTAAGGAGTGGGAGGGGGGGATAATTCAGTGTAAGCCTCAGAAATTAATAAATAGGGATTGGTTTATTTGTCTAGACTTAAGAAAGTGATGGAGAAAATTTTAATAATGTAAAAGACATCCTAGTGTTTTTGGAGACCCTGTTTGTTATTAAAATATTTACCAACTTTCCATCCCTAATTTGGATCCAGGGTTAATATAAGGAGGCCAACTCAAGCATTACAACTTCTTTTTTCTACACTGGCCACTACATCTGTTTGAGTAGATATCCAATATAGAATCTCTTGCAATAATCCCATCTCATTATCTCCACTCCAAGGTTGCCCCTCTACCATCAGATGGCTTTTAAACACTAAATATTGATTCTTCCTTCTCAGGATCTCAACCTACTGAATAGCATTAGTTTATTCTCTCAGTTTTACCTCTTTCTTTCATGATTCAATAAACCTGATAGGCCAGAGCAAGAACAAAACAGGCTTGTGAAATGAGCTAATATCATGTCCTCTCAAACTATTTCTTCAGCCTCCATCAAAGTAGGCCAGTTAAGTAGGACTATCTGGGCTCCCCCAAAGCCCAAATATGAAACAAGGAAAGTACTTGTTTAAACCTGACCAATCCTATAGGGAGCATTGGAGATGTGAAGAGGAAAAGCAATAACCAACAGCAAATATCTGTTTTGAGATTGACCCACCCCACCCAGGGGACCAAAGGAAAGAGCTTCATTAGCCAACATCTTCCTTCCCAGATGAGGTAATGGGGAGGGAATTGCCAATGCCCCAAAGTCAGTACCTGCTGACATCACTTCTCTCTATCCTGTATTCGGTCTAGATCGGGATAGGATGCTCATTCAGCCACTAACAGGACCCCAGATGGCGAGGCTCTTCTTTATTTCTCACTACCCAGCTAGATCAGAAAATTTGAGTTTGAATTCCTTGTTTTCACAAATTAAGCTTCTTTTTAAATTCTGGGCTAGTAGTCTATGTCACACCAATCCAGCTGCCTTGCTTTGAAATCCATGAATGCAGATTTATTTATTACCCAAAATGCTACAGCACTATTACAAGTGGAGATGTCCTAGCAAGATCTACATGGGTCAGCGCCCTTCAGGACTATACTAAGGGGAAGACAAGGATGCAAATATTTTGGTAAAAAAATAGAACATAAAAGGGGGGGTGGGGATAGCCCAAGTCCAAGGAAAGCTACTGAATGATCTGATCTCCCTTTACACTCTAAATGCCCCATCAAGTGACCAAAGTGACAAGGAAGAAAGAAACATGAAACTAAATGGAGATGGGATACAGAAAGGTGAAGAGACCCCAGACTTCTAGTACTGGAGTCTGAATAAACAAAGAATCAAGAGTTTAAAGGAATAGCAACATTATAGCACTAGTGTGAAGGATTTTAGTGGTAAGAAATAGTTTTCTACAAGGTTAATTTAGAAAAAAATCAGTTTAGCTAATGATAGAGACCAAAATTGACAGGAAATAATAAATGAACAAAGAAAAAATTAGTGGATGGGTATTCTACAATATAAGAAACCAAGGAATAAACCCATGAAATTTTTAAAAAGGAAAGGGGGTAGGGGTGGGGAGGTGGGTAGCACAACTGCATAGAATACCAGTCTGGAGTTGGGAAGACTTTGATTGAAATATGATCAAGATACTTCCTAGCTGTGTGACCCTGGACAAGTCACTTAACACCCATAGCCTAGCCCTTACTGCTCTTCCTCCTTGAAATCAATTCTAAGACAAAAGGTACAATAAAATAAGTGTATAAGGAAGATGAAAGTATAACAAAACCCCTTGAAATGAAAATGGAACTACCAGAACCAGGAAAAATAGCTGAACGAATAAGTAAACATTTATTAAATAGCTTACTTTTGCCAGGCAGTGTGCTAAGTATTAACTATACAAAGAGGCAAAAGACAGTTCCTGCTCAAGGAATTCTGCCATTCAAATTTCAAGACTTGTTCAAATTAAGTGAAAATGCCAAAGGGAGAAAAAAATTACTTGAATTCTAGCCCTTACCACTCTTCTGCCTTGGAGCCAATACACAGTATTGACTCCAAGATGGAAAGTAAGTGTTTAAAAAAAAAAAAAGATAAAGCTGGGGCAGTAAGGTGACTTAGTGGACAGAGTGCCAGATCTGGAAATGGAAGGTGATAGGTTCAAATGAGACCTCTTGGATACTTTAGAACTTGTAAATAAAATAAAGTGAGGATTTAATTATGTGTCCTTCCAAATGAAAAATTCTATAAAAGAAAAACCTATATTTAAAAAAATTATAAGTCATAATCCAAAAATTAGGAGCCAAGAGCATAAAAAGTTCTCCTGAATTTTTAAGTTTAACACAAAGTTTAAAAACCAAGAGCCAGGGGGCAGCTGGGTGGCTCAGTGGATTGAGAGCCAGGCCTAGAGATGGGAGGTCCTAGGTTCAAATCTGGCCTCAGACACTTCCCAGCTGTGTGACCCTGGGCAAGTCACTTGACCCCCATTGCCTAGCCCTTACCACTCTTCTGCCTTGGAACCAATACACAGCATTGACTCCAAGATAGAAGGTAAGGGTTTAAAAAAAAAAACAAAAACAAAAAAAAACCAAGAGCCAATCCCATAAAATAGCTGGCAAATTTTGCTGCCAGTAAAGATCATAGGTTCAAAGTAGGGATGGCATAATGAAGGATAAAAGGCAAAAAGCAGGCCAACTAGGGTCACAGAACACTTCATATACTACCCTAACCCACTGACTCCAAAGATAATTAAAATTCCTGAGAATAAAATCTAGGCTATTCCTATAAAAGAGGGGAAAGGCATAAAAAGTGGAGCAAAAAGAAGACATTTCATGGTAAAAAGCATTCGAAATTATTATCACTTGAAAATAAAAGAGATGGAATGTAAAGTTGTATAAAAAGGATTAAATAAACCAATTAAGGGTCAGATTCTCTCCTAATATTTATACAAACTGGGAAAGAAAACAAGAGATAAAATCTAAGAGAATAAAAGTAAAGTCAAGGAACTGGGAAACAGATTAAGGGAATTCCAAGTAAGAATGAGGGAAAGATTAAGGGTGAGCAAAACAAAAAAGGCTTCCCTTAAAAGAGAAGGTAAAACAGAGACACTTTTGAAACCATACATGTATTTAAAATTGTAGATGTGCATATCCAGTTAGTGAAGTGGAAGGTGTGGGATCCCCAAAATAGATTAAATTTCCTAATAAAAATAGAAAGCAAAGGAAAATTAACATTTGCTACTTACTAAGGAATACATTTAAAAAAAGGCAAAAAGGAGGCGAGAGAATAAAATCTCGTGCTTCAGGCAACTCTAGTAAGGATGCCTACACTATGATTTTGGGTAAGGCAAACAAAAATTTTTCAAGCAGAGGAAATGATGGGCAATCTAAGGTTAGGTGGTTGTTGTTTGGTCATGTCTGCAGTGGTTTGCCATTTCGCTCTCCATTTCCTAATCATTTTAGAGATGAAGAACTAAGGCAAACAAACAGGGTTCAATAACTTGGCCAGGGTAACATAGCTAGGACGTATCAAATGTGAGTTCAAGTCTTCCAGAATTCAGGCTCTACTTAACCAACTGCTGGAAGGTAAGATTAGAAAGCAATGAATTTCATTATTCTGAGTCTTTTCCCTTAGATTTGGTTCTGGTTGGCTACAAGTTAAGGACAATAGTACTTCACAGTCAGGCAAGGGAAAGGAAGAGAAATCGTATACCCAGAATGCTCCCTCATCACCTCTGCTACTGTGAAAAAATTACATAGAGAATGAGAGATCTGGAGTTGACCAGGACCTCAGGTAGATTAGCGAAGCCCAAAAGAGTTGAAAAAGTAACTAGTCTGTTGTCATAGTCCCAAGTAGCAAGGCAAGATTTAGAACTGTGTCCTTTGTCCAAAAATCCAGCCTAGAACCCATTATGATACCATGTTGGCTTTCTAGTATCATCCAGGTCAACTGAATTACATGGAATAACTATTCAAAATCAGAACCCAAAAGGGAATTTCTCATTGAAGTATTGATAATCTTTAACCAATTCCCTTCTTGAAAGGGGAAGACCATCATTATAGGTAAATGGGTTCTTTCTCTGCAAAGAGGAAAAGTTAGAAAAAATATTTTTTTTTTCAGAAAAAGGATCCAGACTTTATAAAATCTGATGGAGAGCTATTTCTTTAGACAAGACAAAATGCAAACTATTTTCTCAAAAAATGCAATTTTATTCCCAGTTGTGTGACCCTGGGCAAGTCACTTGACCCCCACTGCCTAGCCCTTACCACTCTTCTGCCTTGGAGCCAATACACAGTATTGACTCCAAGATGGAAGGCGAGGGTTTAAAAAAAATACAATTTTAATCCAAAGGATTAAAGGTTCTCATTTTAGAAACATTCCTGGAGGTTTATAGAATAATATGAATTCTACAGGAAGCCTTTCTCAATCCCTCTGAATTGTAGTGCCTTCCCTATGCTAATTATTTTCTCTTTATCCAATTTATAGCATCTATATTTGCTTTCCTGTTGTCTCCCCCACTGGATTGCAAGCTCCTTGGGAACAGGGATTGTCTTTTGCCTTTTTGTATCCGTAGAGTATACAGTATACAGTAGAACATAACTCCAGAGTAGGAGTGAGTAGAGGACTAAGCTGTGTCAGCTAGAAATCTGAAGATTCAATGTTTTGATTAAATCATGCCTCATTGGAAAAAGCTCACATAATGCAGAGCCTAAATGTTTCTGGAAGAGACAGAAAATAAAGGATGGGTAGAATTCCTAGGCAAAAACAGGCTTTCCTCAAAATGAGCAATAAAGCTTTATGTTTTCATGGTCAAATAATCTTAATAAATGAAAGACTTTAAAATTCTGTCACTTATAAGATCCTTTCTTCTATAAGCAAGTAAGCCCTGCACTACGGATGAATAGCAATTTGATAGAAGCAATAGGAGCACTGTTAACAGTTCCCTAATATTTCATCCCTAAGAGGCTAAAAGCACATTTTATGATCCATAAAAGCAGAATCAGAAACCAGGAAAATCTGGTTCAATTTGGTCAATTTTGAATCGTCTTTATCAGGTTGAAAAAAAAATTTCCCCTTTCATTTAGGTTGTCAAATGTCAAGGCTTTAAAAGGATCATTTTGCCCCAGATTAGCTTAAAGAAAATTTTCTTGGGAGACAAGCTTAAATCTGTTTTAATTCCACTGACATTAAAGATGACCTACCTTGGAGTAGCTTGGTGACTCAATGGAGAGAGCCAAGCAGGCTGTCAGGAGGACGTGTGTTTAAATCTGCCAATTCCTAGCAGTGATTCTGGGGAAGTTGCTTAATTTCCTAGTTGCTTAATTGCCTAGACCATATCACGATTCTGCCAAGTTCTGATTGTGCCAGAAGGTAAGGGTTAAAAAAACAAACACACCCCTAACTTAGCAAGAGTTAGGGAGGGAAGAGGTGGCATAGTGGTCCCAGGGAACTGCCCAAATACTCTTAATATAAAGAAACTGAGCAGGATATCTGAAGATGACAGTTGAATCTCAGCTAATACCAGGGGCATATTATCTCTTGATAGCTAATATTATCTCCATTTTACAGATAAGGAAACTAATTCAGAGAGCTCAGGGGCCACCGGAGGGCAGAAATCAGAACAAGACTTCAAAATTACAAGTGTAGCATTCTGCCCTCTGCCATTTGGGGGTGGGTGCTACAAGAATTATGCCTTATTAACAAGTTATCTCTAATGATTCAAATAAATATATTAAGGTATAAATGACTTAAAAAGTCAGTTGCCACTAGAGATCCAACTATGTGGCTTTGGTCCTCAGTTTCCTCAACTGTAAAATGAGATACTTGGAACTAGGAGTTCTCAGGATCCTTCTAGGTCCTCAAGAACTTTAGTTCCATCTTGACAAAAATTAGAGGCTGAAATTGTATTTAAATTGTATCACAGTATTTGAAGGCTTATTTTAAAACTAAGAGCATTTAGATAAGGCATTTAATGGAAAGTTATCTTCAATGCTAGTTTAGCCCAGGGGAACTTTACATTTTTAAGCACTCAGGTAAAAAGGAAGAGTCTAATTCTTAAAACCACAAAAACTGGAGTTTAGAAATACCCATTTTAGGAAATTAGCAGAAAAAGGAAGAGCTAGTTGAGAATGGGGGTGGGAGGGTAAAGAGCTGGTTCCCTGGGTACTTCCCCCACCCATCCCTCCATTTTCTCCAGGGACAGAATGAATTCTAGAATGAATAGAAATCAGAATTCTGCATATTGACCAAGATGTGAATATCCAATTCATCAGCAACATCAGGCATCTCAGCCAGGAAATGTTATGTAAAAATATTTAGATGGCGCTCATTTGGATCCTCCTAATAACCCTTTAATCACTCAGATTAAATTAATCACAGATTTCTGGAAGGCTCCAGGGAGATATTTTAGAAACTGGAGTTTGGAAGGAAGAAAACAATTGCTATTTTGCACAACCGCATATCCTGGATTTATCAGATTTGGTGCAATAATAATTCCAACAATGACTGTAGCAGTCTCCTGAGCAGGTAACAGATGGATGACTTCCATCAAATAAAATATTGATGTTATAATGTGCTGCTAATAAAGCTTCATGACAGTATTAAAGTGAATTTTAACCATAACTTTAATCACAGCTCAGCACTTTCTCCCACTCTCTCCCCATGACTTGTATTATGAGATGCTTTATTTCTAAAATGTTAAATCAAGTCAACTTCTCTGACCAGTAACCTATTCCACTGCAGTCCTGTCTTAGAGACACCTCAGTGTGTGATGGAGGTAAACTCTGGGTTCCTGAAGGCAAGAAGCTACTCTACACTACACTACACTAGCAGATCTCTACACTAAAAGCTAGAAAAGATTTTACTTAGTGGAGGACCAGCCAACTAGGCTAAACTAAAGTCAAAGAATTATGCAAGCAAGATTCCCTGCTGAGATTATTTTTTGAGCTACAAGAACCCATCAATCCTTCTTCAGATAGCTAGTGTTCAGGTAGAAACAAAGATAGCAGTGTCTTCTTTCAGGCAAAATTTTAATTACCAAGTGTTGTTATTCAAAAGGGTCAAAGGAAATGCAAGGCTCCATAGGAAATGGAGAACTATATCTGCAGGTGGATGCCTAAAGGTAAAGAGGGGTGTGTGTGTGTGGGGGGATGTCACAAGAAAGAAAAATTCACTCAGAATTAGAGAAAAAATAGGCCATATGATAACTTCCTACATCAAATAACATCTTGTTAACTAGGAACAAAAATCACTGATTTCTTAGTGTAGCAGGAACTACTGTTAGTACTTTGACATTTCTATCCCTTTCATTCATTGATAGCCAAAGGGTAAAAAAGATCTTATATAAACTCACCCAAATATTAATTCACAAGCACAACTTTGGGGTGACAAAACTCCCCAAAACATGGACATGACATGACTGCTTATTAAGTGGTTATACATTATCTAAATTATGTTCTAAAATTTTTTTGCAACTAAATTATATGGTGTTCATGAAGATAATGGATGATCATTCTTTTAAGAAAATGAATCCTATGGCTTCTATGAATTGATCCGGATTCAAATAATAAGCAGAACCAAAGAAAACAATTCACCATAGATGGGAATTTAACAGCCAGCTCCAGTTTGTATACAGCTTACTCTGTATATCCTAGATTCTTTAAAATCAATTTATTATGTCCATTTTACAGAATGAGGAAACTGAGGTAAATAAAGATGACTTGTCCAGGGTTTTAGAACTAGAATTTAAGGACAGAACTGAACTTTTGAATCCTCCAGACTCCAGTCCTTGTGTCCTAGACTCTTTAAAATAGTCTCATTTGATCCCTGAAAAGTAGCTCAACAACTATCTTACAAAATAAGGAAACTGAGATAAAGATGACTTGTCCAGGGTTTTAGAGCTAGAATTTGAGGACAGAACTGAACTTTTGAATCCTCCAGACTCCAGTCCTTGTGTCCTAGACTCTTTAAAATAGTCTCATTTGATCCCTGAAAAGTAGCTCAACAACTATTTTACAAAATAAGGAAACTGAGATAAATAAAGATGACTTGTCCAGGGTTTTAGAGCTAGAATTTGAGGACAGAACTGAACTTTTGAATCCTCCAGATTCCAGTCCTAGATTCTTTAAAATTTTCTCATTTGATCCTTGATCCCTAAAAAGTAGCTCAATTAATTATGCCTATTTTACAAAATAAGGAAACTGAGGTAAATAAAGATGACTTGTCCAGGGTTTTAGAACTAGAATTTTGAGGACAGAACTGAACTTTTGAATCCTTCAGACTCCAGTCCTTGTGTCCTAGATTCTTTAAAATAGTCTCATTTGATCCCTGAAAAGTAGCTCAACAACTATTTTACAAAATAAGGAAACTGAGATAAAGATGATTTGTCCAGGGTTGCAGAGCTAGCATTTGAGGCCATATCTGAACTTCTGAATCTTCAGACTCCAGTCCTAATGCAGCAGCACCTAGTTTTGACCTTTCATCAAATGTACTTCTCCCTCTCCCTTTTTTTACAAAGGGAGACAATGTTTACATTGTCCCCAAACTTTGATTTTGTTATAGTGCTTCTTTTTCTTTCCTACTCAGTAGGTATAGGAGGGGAAAGGGATATGGGATTTAGAAATAAATATAAAAATAAAAGATATCAATGATAATAAGTTTAGTTTTTTTTAATAGCTTAGTTTTATTGGTATTTTTTTTAATTGGCCCAAGTTTGTTGCCCCAAGTCTATTCCATCTCTAGTTGAGTTCAGTTTTCCAGGTAGGTAGAAGCTCAGGTTGCACTCAGTATCTAGTCAATCTTGAAGTATTAGAGGAAAATGGAGCAGAATCCAGTAAAATTGAATTTGCACTCAACTGCAAATTCAATTGGCCCCATGGCCAATTTCTATTCCTAACCACCTTTCCTAGATAACATAGGAAGGCCTAAACTGGCCAGAGCTGTGTCCAATGCCCCCCAATGACCCAATAGAACTGATGGAGCTGATGAGGAAAACGTCATGACCTTTTCTCTACTCAATGACTAATTTAGAATATGGCAATAAAGTGAATTCATCTGAAACTTATGAACCTTATAAATATTTCTATCTTCCTCATTCTTCCCCCTCCCCCCCCCCAATTGCCTCCTCCAATTTGGCAGGAATGAGGCCTGCATTGGGTCTTTGAAAAGTTTATGCAAGTATTGTTTAAGCAAAGCAAAGGAAGCCTAGAAATCACCAAGAACTGCATATGAAAACCTATTTTTCTACCAATTTAGCAAGCAATCTAGGCAATGGAGAAAATCTACATCCTATTAAAAACACTAAGAGAACATTATCTAGCTGTACTCAGTGAGTAACATAACAATGAAAGTTTAAGAGGAAGTTTTAAGCAAAATAGAGGTCCAAGATCATTTGAAAGAAACTAGCCAGGAAGAGGGGAAGGGGGAGAAAATAAGATTATTTAAATTGCTTTTTAAAAGCAAAGACTAAAATTTTAAGTTTTTTTCCTAAACAAAACATCAGCTAAAATGGATTGACATTTTCTTCAAAATCTTTAATTGTTTAAAAAGAATCATTTTAAGAGGAAACATCCAATTTACAGGTTTTTTTTAAATAGGAGATTATATATTATATATCTCATCTCAATTCAAGCAAAAGAGGCTGTTCATGTTGTAGTCTTCTGGAGTGCTTCTAGGTCCAGCTGAATTTCCCAAACTACCAATGCAAATGGAATCACGCTTGTGCAAAGGTTAGAGTGAAGTTAAACCAAAGAATAAAGAAACTCCAACCCCATAATTTAAACCTTCCTCCTTCCCGATTCCAAAATCCTAGAAGGGCTAAATCAGTTAATGCTTTGAGTAATTATTTATATTCTACTTTATGCTGGGAATGCACTTAAACAATTTAGGCTAACTCAAGGAAAGGAAAAGAAAGTATAGATAGTTTGCTATTACCTACCCGTAAAGAATATAAAGATTATCGTTTTTCATAGCAAAATGAATCCGTAACAAAACTATTTCAAATTTCTGCTCAAAAATTAGGTTAAATGGGTTGAAATGCCTATTTAAAATAAAATTTAAAAATAGTTCCTCTGCTGTGTGACCCTGGGCAAGTCACTTGACCCCCATTGCCTAGCCCATATCACTCTTCTGCCTTGGAGCCAATACACAGTATTGACTCCAAGATGGAAGGTAAGGGTTTAAAAAAAAAAATAGTTCCTCTGGCTGCCCTGTGCTATAAATGTCCAACAATACTGCCAGTCACAGAAGGTTAATTAATGGCAAGGCAGAGGGGATGAATTAATGGGGGAAATATATAAATATACTAAGTATGAATCAATGTTAATTATATATCATATATGTAAATTTCACCTAGGTAAAGAAAGTGGATTAGAAATGAATGTGCAATAACTGATTCCAAACATCAAAGGAATATTTAGGGTTCAAAGTCAAACAAACTTATCAGTAATGAACTCTCTGTCATAAAAGTACAATTTCTAACAATGATGCTAAACATGCAATTCACACAATTATTGATACCAAGAACGTGGCACTATATTGCTTACCTTTCAATGTTGGGGCTCTTCTGTGATCCATCCACATAACCTTTCTCAGAAAAACAAATCAAACTACAGAAAGTCTGAAGAAATGGCAGCCCAAGGGCCACAAGGAAAGAGGAAAAACTGGGGACAGACAGACAGACGGGATGAATTATAGCCCACGCTGCAATTATAAGAAAGAAAAAAGAGAGCAGCTGGATACCAGAGAGATTCCAGTTGGAAGAGAGGAATAAATACCAAAGGAAGAAGAGAGCTGCAGCTTCCAATCAGAAAAGGAAGTCAAGTGTCTTATTTCCTTTAGAGCCCACAAACAATGGCAAGTCAGGGGCAGAGATTCCTGAAGCCCAGCCTACTACTTACAGTGAAACTAGGTCACCTGCTTAGTCAACTGGACCTTTCTAGAAGGGATACAATCCATTCCTGCCCAGAGTCAAAACTAGGTAGGGTGGGACAATACCTTCCTTAAAGAAATCAAATGAAAATTCTGTTCCCAATCAATCAATAAAGAATTATTTACAAAGCACTTACTAATTAGTAATTACATTATTAATCTACTATCCTATTAACTAAAAACTGGGGGCATAAAGAAGAAGTCAAAAGTAGTCCCTGTCCTAAAGGAGCTTACAATCTAAGGCAATCTACAAAGAAATGAGCAAGGTAAATGTAGGATAAATAGGAAATACTGAACAGATTATTGGGATTGAAAGTGTTAGGGAAGACTTCAAATAAAAGAAGAGATTTTTAGCTGACTCATAAAGGAATCCAATGGGAAGGTCTATGACTAGGGTGAGGGAAGGAATGCTTTGCAGACAAGGAGAAAACCAAGAGAAAATGGCAGGCATCACAAGACTAAGGGTTGTGCATGGAACAGTCAGGAGGTAGGGCAGTGGGGTAAAATACTAAAAACAAAACAAAACAAAACAAAAAAACAGAAAAGTAGGAAGGAGCTGGGTCTTAAAGGGCTTTGACCTCATTTTGCGTTTGTTCCTAACAGAGACAGAATCCAGGGAGTCTATTGATTAAGTGGAAGTAGGGAGGGTTGACCTGGTCTAGGAGAAACTCATTTTGGTGGCTGAATGGAGAATGGATTAATCGATAGACTCCATGGGTTCTTGGTTTCTGCCCTCAACTCCTCCTTGCCCTGTTTCCATTGTAAAGCTTATCAATTTAACTGAGACTTAGGAAATTCATTTATTTTCCCAGGTCAGCTGAGTATTAAATGTCAGAGTGAAAAATTGAAGCCAGGTTCTCTGAGTCCAAGTACTACACTTCTGATTAAATAAAATCTATATTTGAATCCTCTATTGGTATAGTGAATAGGGCATTGGACTTGGGAGTCAGCAAGTCTTGGGTTCAAATCTCACATCCTAATGTCAACCTTGAAAAACACAGAACTAAAATAGAAAGAACAAGTCTTTAATCCGGACAAGGAAGACATTGCCCTCATTGGCCACTACACTGAGTCAAGTGCTCTGGAACTTTGGGAACAATGTACTTTGAAAGGGGATTTTCTGATGAGCTGAAGAACTTGGGGGCTTATATACCTTTTGGGGAATATAGAACCTGGCTTCAATTTTTCACTCTGACATTTAATATTCAGCTGACCTGGGGAAAATAAATGAATTTCCTAAGCCTCAGTTTCTGTATTTGTTGTCAATCTGGAGAAACAGGACCACCAAAGTAGTTACAAAAGAATAAGCCTTTAATCAAGGCAAGGAAGACAGTGCTCTTATGGCCACCACAAAGTTATGAGCACACACACAACACCAATAACACAAAGAGCTCTTAGACTCTGGAGAAACTGTCTCAGGGAAAAATGCACCAGGAACAGGAATCTCCACCATGGCAATTTCCATTGAACTGAAGAACTCAAGGTCTTATATATTCTTTAGGGAGTATGGGAAAAGAAAGACAATTGACTGATTACATAGGCACTTGGAAAGAGGCTATAGCCTGAGGCTAGAGTATTTGGATAAGACCCAAATACAATAAGAGAAACCAAGAAACCAAAAAGAGTTCTTAAGAGGAGGGGTTGGAGTCAGAAAGACTGGAGTTCAAATATGATCTCATAGACTTTCAAGCTGTGTGACCCTAGGCAAGTCCCTTAACCTCTGCTTCCTTAATCTACTGGAAAAGGAATTGGCAAACCAATCCAGCTTCTTTGCCAAGAAAACCCCAAGGATTATATAGTTGTGATCACTCCTATTTGGGGTCCTTAATGGGTGTCTGATGTTCAGTCTGGGACATGGGTCAGTCTGGGAGTCCTTGGAGGCAAGTCCCGGGGGACATAGGTAAATTTGGGGTTTCATCAAATAAGGTTGTCATTGTAAAATAAGAGGAGTGAACTAAAGGGGTCCATTACATGTTTCCATGCTCCTACCCTACTTTAAAAAAAAATAGAAATAGCACATCTCTTTCTCAATCTGTACATCATCTTCCATAATCCCTCATTCAATTTCATTTCTCATCTCATTAAAAACATTCCTCCAGTTGAAGCTGATTTTATAAATTGCATAGATGATCCATTTCTACGACGAACATGATTTTGATGAGTAAAAACAAGCCATTTATAGTTTGAATCTGTCGTACGTACACCCAAACTTATTCAGATGAAAGTGGTGTAAGGATTTTATAAATATATTTCTCTGTGATGTGACTATCCCACATCTTGAAAGAAAAATTCTGAAGCCAGAATGGCGCATCTGCAGATCAAAACTTAAGTGGAATGTCAGTCATATCAGCCTTCTTTCACACATCATGATTATCTTAGCCCAGCAAGCAGAGTTCTAGAACATCTGCTCCTTGCTTCTTCTGAGTTTACTGATAATGTGAGGAAAGGTTCTAGGTCTATTAAGTCACTGAAAAAAAGGTAACCAAATCCTCATTGCTACAAACATTTCTAATAACATTACAACAATAACAAAAGCTGACATGTATTTCTTTTTTTTTAAATAATATTTTATTTGATCATTTCCAAGCATTATTCATTAAAGACAAAGATCATTTTCTTTTCCTCCCCCTCACCCCCCATAGTCAACGCGTGATTCCACTGGGTATCACATGTGTTCTTGATTCTAACCCATTGCCATGTTGTTAGTATTTGCATTAGAGTGTTCATTTAGAAGTCTGTCCTCTGTTATGTCCCCTCAGCCATTGTAGTCAGGCAGTTGCTTTTCCTCGGTGTTTCCACTCCCACAGTTTGTCCTCTGCTTATGGATAGTGTTTTTTCTCCTAGATCCCTGCAGATTGTTCAGGGACATTACACCGCCACTAATGGAGAAGTCCATTATGTTCGATTATACCACAATGTATCAGTCTCTGTGTACAATGTTCTCCTGGTTCTGCTCCTCTCACTCTGCATCACTTCCTGGAGGTCGTTCCAGTCCCCATGGAATTCCTCCACTTTATTATTCCTTTTAGCACAATAGTACTCCATCACCAACATATACCACAGTTTGTTCAGCCATTCCCCAATTGATGGGCATCCCCTCATTTTCCAATTTTTGGCCACCACAAAGAGTGCAGCTATGAATATTCTTGTACAAGTCTTTTTCCTTATTATCTCTTTGGGGTACAAACCCAGCAGTGCTATGGCTGGATCAAAGGGCAGACAGTCTTTTATCACCCTTTGGGCATAGTTCCAAATTGCCCTCCAGAATGGTTGGATCAGTTCACAACTCCACCAGCAATGAATTAATGTCCCTCCTTTGCCACATCCTCTCCAGCATTCATTACTTTCCTTTGCTGTTATGTTAGCCAATCTGCTAGGTGTGAGGTGATGCCTCAGAGTTGTTTTGATTTGCATCTCTCTGATTATAAGAGATTTAGAACACTTTTTCATATGCTTATTAATAGTTTTGATTTCTTTATCTGAGAACTGCCTATCCATGTCCCTTGCCCATTTATCAATTGGGGAATGGCTTGATTTTTTGTACAATTGATTTAGCTCTTTGTAAATTTGAGTAATTAAACCTTTGTCAGAGGTTTCTATGAAGATTTTTTCCCAGTTTGTTGTTTCCCTTCTGATTTTAGTTACATTGGTTTTGTTTGTACAAAAGCTTTTTAATTTGATGTAGTCGAAATTATTTATTTTACATTTTGTGATTCTTTCTATGTCTTGCTTGGTTTTAAAGTCTTTCCCCTCCCAAAGGTCTGACATGTATACTATTCTGTGTTTACCCAATTTACTTATGGTTTCCTTCTTTATGTTTAAGTCACTCACCCATTTTGAATTTATCTTGGTGTAGGGTGTCAGGTGTTGATCAATTCCTAGTCTCTCCCACACTGTCTTCCAATTTTCCCAGCAGTTTCTATCGAATAGTGGATTTTTGTCCCAGAACCTGGGATCTTTGGGTTTATCATATAATGTCTTGCTGAGGTCACTTGCCCCCAGTCTATTCCACTGATCCTCCTTTCTGTCTCTTAGCCAGCACCAAATTGTTTTGATGACTGCTGCTTTGTAATATAGTTTGAGGTCTGGGACTGCAAGGCCCCCATCATTTGTGTTTTCTTTTTTCATTATTTCCCTGGATATCCTTGATCTTTTGTTCTTCTAAATGAACTTTGTTATGGTTTTTTCTAAATCAGTGAAGAAGTATTTTGGTAGTTCAATGGGTATGGCACTAAATAGATAAATAAGTTTGGGTAGGATGGTCATTTTTATTATATTGGCTCGTCCTATCCATGAGCAGTTAATGTTTTTCCAATTGCTCAAGTCTAGTTTTAGTTGTGTGGAGAGTGTTTTGTAGTTGTTTTCATATAGTTCCTGTGTTTGTCTGGAGAGATAGATTCCTAAGTATTTTATTTTGTCTAAGGTGATTTTGAATGGGATTTCTCTTTCTAGTTCTTGCTGCTGAGCTGTGTTGGAGATATATAGAAAAGCTGATGATTTATGTGGGTTTATTTTGTATCCTGCAACTTTGCTAAAGTTGTTGATTATTTCGATGAGCTTTTTGGTTGAATCTCTAGGATTCTTTAAGTAGACCATCATGTCATCTGCAAAGAGTGATAACTTGGTCTCCTCCTTGCCTATTTTAATGCCTTCAATTTCTTTTTCTTCTCTCATTGCTACTGCTAGTGTTTCTAGTACAATGTCAAATAGTAGAGGTGATAATGGGCATCCTTGTTTCACTCCTGATCTTAATGGGAATGGATTTAGTTTATCCCCATTGCAGATGATATTGGCTGATGGTTTTAGATATATATACTGTTTATTATTTTTAGGAACGACCCTTCTATTCCTATGTTTTCTAGTGTTTTTAATAGGAATGGGTGTTGTATTTTATCAAAGGTTTTTTCTGCCTCTATTGAGATAATCATGTGGTTCTGACAAGTATTTCTATAGAATTTTTCATTAGGAACACCCATCCTAGTCGATGCCAGGGCACAATGGCAATGTCCACTCTCTTCCTTCTTTGTTGTCACTCTTATTGTGGCTATTGAGTCCTTTCAGAGTCCTATCTCACTCTCCCTGACCACTTTAAGGTTTTCTTGACCGAGGTACTAGGGTGGTTTTCCATTTCCTTCTCCAGCTCATTTTACAGATGAGGAAACTGAGATAAACAGAACTAAGTGCCTTGTCCAGGATAACAGACTTAGGAATTGTCTTAGAGCAGATTTGAACTCAGGGTCTTTCTGATTCTTAACCCAGTACTCTATTCACCTCAACACCTAAGTATGATCTTAATCAGTAGCAACATGGTACTGAAGCTGGAGAATCTGACTTCAAATCTTTCCTCTGACATTTACTACTCTATGACCTGGGGAAAATAACTGAACCTTCCTAGGGATCAGGTTCCTCATCTGTAAATAGAGGAGGTTGGACCAAATGGCCCATAAGGTGCCTTCCACTAGATCTATGGTCCTATGCACCTATCTTATAAAATCAAATCCAAGGACCCTACTGACCTGGGGTTTTTTCCCCCTTAGCAAAGATACTAGAGCGATTCCCTTCTCTAGTGAATTAAGGGCAAGCAAGTACTAGGAACTGGAGCTGGGAATACAAAACCAAATTAAATAATTCCAGCCTTCCTTTACATGTTTAAGCATATACAAAGAAATAAATGGTCTTCGAGAACATTAGCACTTGGGGAGATCACTAGAGGCTTCCTTCCAGTAGCTTAGAAGAGTTCTAAACATTTTTTGTAGCCATGGTTTTCTTTTGGAAGTCTGGAAAAGTCTTTGGAGTCCTTCAAACTATGTTTTCAAAGGCATCAAATAAAGGTTATTGGGTTATGAAGGAAGCCCATTGCATTAAAATACAGTTATCAAAATATCATAAAATGGGGGAAGCTAGGTGGCTCAGTGGCCTTATAGCCTTGGAACCAACAGTTTTGACTCTAAGATGGAAGATTCTAAGATGGATTCTAATATTATAAGAAGGATTTTTTTTATAGTCATATAAATAAGTTTACAGACTCCAGAGCTGTAGCAACTGAGCTGAACTTGGAAAGAAACAGGGTTCTAAGAAGTTGATCTGGGGAGGAAGTGCATTTCCAGACCAAAGGCAGAGACCAGAGTCCTGGGTGAGAACCTTGGAGAAAGACACTGTGAAGAGGAGCACCATAAGCAATAAGGCAAGATGGGTAGGGGGAGTCCACTCCAGAAGAGCTTTAAGGGAGAACAGAGTTTGTCTTTGATCCTTCCTGTAAGCAGAATTTAAAGTCACTAGAGTTTATGGAGGAGGGGAGCCTCAAGGTAAGATATGCCCTTAAGGATTAGAATTTGGGCTGTTAAAAGCAGAGAAGCTAAAAGTTTGAATTCACTACACCTTGCTCTATTTTCCATATTTTAAGCCAATTCCCAATTTTGTTCATGTCCTCAACATGTTAAAAGAAAGGGGAAAAAATCCATCATTATTTGACCCATATATTCCTGTGGCTTATGGTATTGGCATGATGAAACTTATATTTATTTTTTACAACTACTATTAGCTCACATTTAAATGGAACTTTAAATGGAATAGACGATATAATTATCCCCATTTTGTTATTGTTGTGTCCAACTCTTCCTGACCCAATGGGCCATACTGTTCCTGGGGTTTTTTCCTTGGCAAAGATAATGGAGTAGCCTGCCATTTCTTTCTCTGGGGGTCAGGTAGCTAGTAAGCACCCAAATCTGAATTTGAAATGAGGTCTTCCTGACTCCAGGTCCAGAACTCTTATCCAATGAGCCTCCTGGGTGCCTCCTCATTTTACAGAAGAGAAAACTGAGGCTAGATAATGAAGGTAATTCACAAGGTTATGCAGTTAGGATCAGAGAGACAGAATTTGAACTCAGGTCTTTCTGACTCCCAAATCCAGTCTATGCACTATACCTCTGATGGAATCCTACCTATACAGAGATTTCCAGCTTGCTTCCAGATACCTGCAGTGTACTTGTGGACTTTGGACTGGAAATATGCCCAACCTAAACTTCAGGCAGTTTTCTCTGGGGCTCTGGAATAGGGGTTCAAAATTCAAGAGAAAAGACCCTGAACTCTCTCATGAGATCAGGCTGCCTTACCACTGAACTTTGTGGGTCCAGAGAGGGCCAAAGCTCAGTCCCTTGGGCCCAGCAGCAACATTGGTTCCTTGTCTTACCCAAGAGACAGAAGTTCACAGGCAACAAATGAATTGTCTCCAGGGCAAAAGAGAAAAGAAGATGTTTTTGTAATCTTCTGGAAGTACCCACTTCTCCTTCCCAGCAGCTAGTTAAAGAGTAGCCAAATCTCCCTCAGTTTATTAGATTACTATTCCAGGTGAGAAATAAAATGCTTTTATCCAGGAGTCAAATTTCCAACAACCTCGACCATCTAGAACATAACTCCAGAGTAGGAGTGAGTAAAGGGCAAAGCTGTGTCAGCTAGAAATCTGAAGATCCAAATTTTGCCCCAGTCCCCGGAGAACTGACCCTCAGGGAAGTCCCAGACTCACCCATTTCAGAGGGAACAATAGACCTTAAAGTACTTAATGGCCCCAGTTCAGGTGGGACTAGCAGATCTAATCAAATGTTAAGTACCCTTTTGTCCTAGTAGTTTCTCCATTTGTATCCATGTCTTCTCCCAGGATGCAGTCCTGGGATGGACCTTTCCCTTTTGTATCCATTGTAAAGCATCAGCCTCTCCCTGCTGATCCAGTCTAGGACTTCTCCTTTCCTTGTAGGCTTGGTAAAGTCAGTCAATCATACTTCCCAGTCCTTAGTTCCCCAAGTAGTATATAAGTTCCCCAAGTTCTCCTGCATTCCTCCTCCCAGAAATACTGTTCCCCAGAGCCCCTGGGTGTGGTTTTTGGTGCTTGGCTCTGATAGTAGCTGATTATATTGGATCTACCTCTTTCCTGATGGAAGACTTGGTTTTTTTGACAAATTTTTGTCCAAAAAAAAGTTCTGTTTTTCCAAGTTGACATCTGAGAACTAGAAAAACATGGGTGCAAATTATGTTTCAGGCTTCCACTTTGTCTCTGAGCTAGTCACTTAACACCTTTAGGCTTCCATTATTTATTTGTAAAATTGGGGGAAATAGAGGGGTTAGGGGAGAAAGATGGGAGGCAAGAGAGACTTCATGACCTGAGTCTCTTCCAATTCTAAATCTATGATCCAATCAAGGAATAAGGGAAGAAAGGAGAGAAGATAAATAAATCCACATATATATGTGTGTGTAATAATATGTAACAGATAACAGTGCTATTTCGCTCCAATTATTGAGTCCCCTAAAAAAACTCTGCCTCAAAGACAAAAAGATCCATTTTTCATTTATTTATTAATAAGCTATTTATTTAATTACTTACTTTATTTATTTAAGTAATTTTTTTACTTAAAAAGTATATTTATTAAGTAATTACTTAATTACTTTAATTTACTTAATTATTTCCTATTTCAGACTATGGGCAATAATAGCACCAGAATAAAAGGTCCAAAAATGAGAGGTGACAAAATAATGATAATAATAAAAATAAGGAGAAGTGTCTTTGGTTCATTCATCCTTATAATGAATATACGTATATAAAAAGTGGTCTAGATTATCCTTATCCCGATGACCAAGGTATCAAGAAAAAGCTTAAATAGCGCTCAATATACTCTGCTTTAGAAATAAACATCTCATGCATTTTAGAAGGCCTTTCATTAGTAAGTACTGGCCAGCCATTGCCCCAAGTCTGGAAGTACAAATACATGTCCCTAAAAAGACCTCAAGGATCTCCATTCTAATGTGGGAAGACAACATGTGAAATAAACATTCAAAATGAAATTTAGTTCTTAATAAATCAGGCTTCCGTTAACTGGAAAATCCACTGATGTGCAATAGCTCATTTCTGATGATACACTCATTTCTCTAAAAGATCAGGCTCTCCAAAAGAATGGAGGTGGGAGTAAAAGTTGGGGAGTAAACTTATTGACTAACTTTCAGCTCAACAATTAAGTGTTTGGGTCTTTGCTTGGTCAACTTGGAAATCTAGAAGGGCCCAGTTTATTTAGTTGGGAGGTGGAAAGCCCAGGTTGCAAGCTGACTTACACCTCTTTTCTATGCAAACAAACAAACCAACCAAAAACATTGTCCCAAAGTACTTTTTGCTAAAGCGACATCTTGAAATTCCATTTATGAACTAAATTTCACAATTCTGGATTGTGTGACCCAGGCTAAAAACTGACTGATGATGTATTATTGGTTTTGACATAGCCATGAAAGCTCAGATTATGCTTCTATTAAAACTTACATTTCATGACAGATTTGTCAGGTTTAATTTATGATTTAGACGTGTTTCTAGTTCAGTAGTAACAAATTATCTCCATCTGAAACTTCATAATTCAATTTCTACTCTCTTGACAAGCATTTTACTCACGATTTTGGTTTGGTTTATAAGGGGAAAATTAACAGAATCTTCATTAAGAAAAATGGGTAGAGGGGCAGATGGGTAGCACAGTGGATAGATCATCAGATCTAGAGTCGGGATTTAAAATCTGGCCTCTGACACTTCCTTGCTGTGTGATCCTGGGCAAGTCATTTAACCCTGATTGCCTAGCCTTCAGTGCTCTATTATCTTAGAATTGATAGAAAAACAGAATGAATGAGTTATTTTTTTTTAGTCTCCAGGACTGATATATTTAAAATCTTGAGATGCTTGACCACATCCTAGTCACCCATTCAGACTCATTCAATGAAGGGTACTCAAACTTTGTCTAAGCATACATTGGTGGTACTATGGGTTTGGTCCTGGTCCTAGGCCACTGCAATAAGGGGATTCACATGAATTGTTTCATTTCCCAGTGTATATAAAATTTATATTTGAACTCCACTGTGGTCTAGTAAGTATTATGTCTAAAAAAAAAAGTATAGATCTTAATTAAAAATACTTTATTGATAAAAAAAAGTATACTTTTAATTTCTTTCAAGAACTTTTCCTTTGTATTCATAACTCTTTGGGCTAAGCTTTCATCATGTCTTCCTTACTAAGCTTAATCATTTCTAACTTTTGATTTAAAGTAAGTGATGTGTGACTACATGTAGAGGCCATTATTGGATGGTTACTTGACCTAATTTCAATATTGCTGTGTCTTGAAAGGGTATAGGAAAGACAGAGGACCAGGAAACCATCAGAGGAACAGTCAAAACACGCATGACATCTATCAATTAAATTCACGGCCATATATGTGGCAGCCCAAACCATTACAATGGTAACACCAAAGATCACTAATCATAGATCATCATAACGGATGTAATAATAATGAAAAACTTGAAAATATTAAGAAAACTATCAAAATGGGATATAGAGACAGGATTTGAGCACATGCTGTTGGGAAAATGGCTATTATTTTGTTTGATGCAGGGCTGACACAAACATTCAATTTATAAAATACACAATATCTTCAAAGTGGAATAAAATGAGGAATGTTTGTACAGGGGTTTCTGGGTGTTAGCACTTTTGCTAATCACCACTGCCTCTCCATTTGAAATGCACATTTTTCAAATACTCAACTAAATGAAGATTTTTGGTCTCCTTGATGGACCCTCCAATATTGCCTCTCCTTAAAGTCAAAGGATCATAGTTCTGGAGCTAAAAGACACTGCAGAGGCAATTTAATCTAATCTTCTGATTTGCTTAGTAATGAGGGAATTGAATCTTTCAAAGTTTTTCATTGTCTATAATGATGTTATCATTGTCTGTGATATGGAAATCACTTTAAAAGACTGATATATATTAATTTAAGGTCGCCAAGGAATTCAGCTATGTAATTCCTAAATGAAAACTCAAGTCAGCAGTCAACCTTTTATGGAGTTTTTAATTACAAACAGGAGGAAGAAAGGTATGAGAGAGAGAGAGAGAGAAAGAGAGAGAGAGAGAGAGAGAGAGAGAGAGAGAGAGAGAGAGAGAGAGAGAGAGAGAGAGAGAGAGAGAGAGAAAGAGAGAAAGGGGAAAGAAGGGAATAGGGCTTAAATATCCCCTCTGCTTAGGCTGGGCCAAAGGCCCAAGCCCTTAGATAGCTGAGGCAAAGAAAAGAGATCAGTCCCTATCACTCACGTGACCAAAATGGAGAAACAGTCTCAGGGGCCTCCACCTCCAGCCTCCTTCAGAGCAAGCCCTCCTCTCAGACCTCTCCAGGAGCTCTCCCTCCAGGACCTCTCTCCTCTCAGACTCCTCCAGAGCAAAACCTCTCAGAGCAAAAAACTCTCCCCCTCTCTCCTCAGACCCCGCTATCTTTAAGGAAACCATCTAAGTTCCCTCCCCTCAGTTCTCACATCTACCAATCACTGTCGATGTCTCCCCTGTGCCAATGGTAGCTCTAGTTTAACCCAGGACCGCCCAGAGGTCTGTGGCTTTGCACATGTCTGTTGAAGGTCATATTCTCAAATAAGTAAATCTTGATCTTTGCTGCAGCCCTTCCTAAATCCTGTTAATCTAAGTAGGGTGGAGATTGTATTTTCCAAGACCTGGTTCAGTCATTCCAAGTATCTCTATTGTATCAATTCTAAAATCAATCATGACTCAAAGAACTTCCTGCTCTATGCATAAGCATAGGTCAAAACCCTTTCCATTGTTTAGCAAAAGGTTTCTGTCCTAAAGTAGTCTTAAGTAGGGAGGAGAAGGATCCTCCCATGCCAAGGGGTTTCACATTCCAATAGAGTTCTTACTATCAGTAGGAAATTTTTTCCAGTATGAAATTTCCCAATGGGGAAATTCCAACATTCATAAGTCTAAGAAATTTTAAGGTTTACATGTCTAAATTGTTCTATTGGTTCTACTCAATTTTCTCTGTATTATTTTATTTCATAGAGGTCTCCCTAGCTTTAGAAATATGTTATAATAATGATACTAGTAACACCTATTATTTTATTATTATAAGTAGCATTTGAATAATTTTAAGGTCTTGAACACACCTGATGTGTAATTTCATTTGATTCTCCCAACAGCCCTAAGAGGTAACAAACCTTACTTTCAAGGAACATATAAGGAAGATAATCCCTGCTCTCAGGAAACTTAATTTAGAAAGAGTAATCTAAGTTGTCTACCCAGAAGGAATAGAGTTAAATGCCACTTATTTGACATTGAGTAAGTGCCACCTTACAAATTCAGTTATCTCAGTTGTACAACCACAAATCTAATATTGTTGTTCAATCATGTCAGTTGTATCCAACTTTCTGACCCCATTTGGGGTTTTCTTGGCAAAGATACTGAAGTAATTTTTCATTTCTTTCTCCAGCTCATTTTACAGATGAGAAAACTGAGGCAAACATGGTTAAAGGACTTGCTCAGGATCACAAAACTAGTCAGTTTCTAAGTCTGCATTTGAACTCAGGACTTCATAGCTCTAGTCCTGGCTATGATGGGCTCAGTTGAAAAATCCAGCTCATTTTAGTACAAACTGACCTTGGGAAATGTGTGTGAAAACAAGAGTCAGGTCTAATATCTTTAACCCACCATGTTATCTTTCAAGGATGTCTGGTTTGCTGTTTAAAAAAGGCTGGTCTTTTGATTCTGCACCTTGACTCAAATAATGAGCCCTTCTAAGTCTCATGAGAGAAAGAGTCACTGCTAGTCTCCTTCCAACCAATCACCTTGTTCTCTGCACCTCAGTTCCATAACTAATCATGCTGCCCTTCATCCTATGATGCTCTTGTTCTGTAACCCAAAATCAATATGAGGGGAACTAAATTCTTCCTCAAGGTCTTTGGCATAAATAGAGATCTACCTTGGTTTACCCTTTTATTAAAATTCAAGCTCAACAGTACTGCTTGGAAATTTTTTTAACTTTTTGTCAACCTGTATCCAATGCCCAATAGAGTAGAGGTTCAAATTACACTGGGAAAAAAAGAATGAAATTGATCCCATTTATTCCCTTTCAATGGCTGATTTACCCCCACCCAAATGACAGTTCTCTCATGTTTAACATCATTAATTTTTTTTTAATAGCTAACACTTACACAGTGATTTTAGATTTATAAGGCACTTTACCTGCATAATCATCTGATCCTCCCAACAGTGCTATGAGGGAGGTCCTAGGGGAATTTCATCTCATTTTAAAGGGAAGTCATTTTTCATCCTTGTGGCCCCAGCACCTAACATAGTGCAGAATGAATCTCTGTTGTTTATTAAGCAGTTTTTGAACCAAATGGGATTTTTCCCCCAGCAGACTACTGTGCAAAAAAAAAAAAGACTGATTGCAAAATCACTCCAGACAACACAGTTAATACTTGAATATGTTGCAATTTTATGATCATCAAACTAGAAGCATTTAATGTTCTAAATTATTTTTTGTTGGCACCACATGTCGTGCACCCATAGGTTGTATTTTCACTGACAGGATTTTTAAATTTGAGAAAACAGATAATGTTCGAGATTTTCACCAAATTTTTTGAATTGGGCAATTTAAAAATCTCTCCACCTATAGGCAAAGGTCAAAATGACAAGTTCTTTTCAGAATGATTTCACTACTAGTCATCTGTATTTAAGCACATCAAATGCAGGAATAAGAGTTATTTTCTTAATTCCATATGAGAATGCCATTGTGGTATCCAGCTTCGCCTCTATTATCTAACTTTGTAGCTCTTACAGCTACCAATGCATCAAAATCTTCCACTTCACTTTTCAATTCTGCTTCTCTTTAGCATCTCCTCCCAAACCTAAAGAAACTAAATTACTGGAAAAGAAAAAGAGATTTTCCTCTCTAGTCTAAAGTGAATCATTATCACTAAAAAAACAGTGACTTAAATGGTTTCAACAAAGACAGAATAGAACCCTCTTCAGACCAATCTGAAAAATTCATTTTTATTGTATAAATGCTACTTTATGAAGTTTCTTTGCATTAGAAAGAGTTGTGGTTGCTGTCTTCCTTCCTATGATAATTATTCTCATTTTTCTTTTCTGTTCTTTTTAGTACTAGAATGCCTTTGTAAAGTGAATTCTCTTGTGTAGAGAACATAAATTCAATTAGATTTATTAGGTTAGCAAGACTTCAGATACTTTAATCAATGGCCCTAGATGTGTTTTTCTACAGCTAACCAATTTTTGCACATAGCTTGTTCCTTTCCTCTACTGGCAAGAATTGCTCTTCATATTTCCAATTGGGAAAGGCGCCATTCGCCCTTCCTCCCCCAGCTTTCATTGATTTGTACTATTAACCTGGCAAATAGTTCTTGCCACCATATTCCTTGGCACTGTCTAAGGGTACGATATGATTTTATCAGTAGAAATGACATTCACAGGGCTTTGCCACTGCACTCCCAGGACCCTAGAACTTTTCCATATGACTTGCAACTGAAACTTTCTATATGTGTTCTCTCCCATTAGTATGTGAGGGAGGAAATATCTTGTTTTTCTATACAATGGATCCCCAGTGCCTAACACAGTGCTTTGTACATAGTAAGAACTTAACAAATGCCTTTTTCATTTGTTTATTCATCCAATCTGCAAGATGAGTCCACAGTTTCCTATAGAAAATGATTCACTTGGTTGTTTTAGTCCAGGTTCAAATTCTTCAGTACTATTCTTTCTCCAAGTTCACTGGTAACCACTGCTCAAATACTGGCCAACCATTGATTAACACGGGTTTTGTCCAGTCTCTAATACTGCCCCTCTTTGGCTCCTTCTACCATGATCTACAATTTACTCGGGGAATCTTCAACCTATTTCTGTGAACATAACTCAGGACCGAGTTTCTACAAATGGAGATATAAAAGAAACCCAATTAAAGAGTTTGGAGAAAAGTATAGGGCAGAAATAAGCCTGTAAATGGCTCCTCCATACTTAGTACATATTTAATATATTTATTGATTAGTATTTATTATGTATATTTATATATCTTTAATATAGGCATTTAATATATATAATATCATATCACACACACACACATATATGTATATATGTTATTAGTACCTGAAGCTCTCTCAGAGGGGAGAGAAGCCTCAAGGTAGGAAGATAGAGACAGGATAGAAATTTTAGATACCACAAGGGGGATGACGGAGTCAAATTAGAGATATGAGGTGGCAGGAATGAGTCTTTATTAATTATCAATGAGCCACAGCTAAGCTCTGATCAAAGGACCCTTCCGAAGGCTTTTACCAGTCCAGAGATCCATATTTAATACCACACAGGTCAGAGAGGTGAATAGAGAAAGATTAAAGATGGAGCTTGGCCAGAGGCCAAGCGCCTGCAAGGACAGCCATCAGCTAGCCTGAAAGAGAAGGAGAGAAAGAAGGCGGAGCTTGCTGGGCTACTTATACACTTTGATACACAGTACGTAGGGATGATCCTCATTGGTTAATGACAAGGCGTAGGTGTGGTTTCTCTTAACCAGGTGAGAACAAAGAAACCTGTTTTCCTGCCTAACCTGGGGGAAGCTGGGGTCAAGGGTCAGAGCCCTTCCCAGCCATGAGCAATACTCAGTCTTGAGCATGCTCTCTTTTAAGGCAATCTTCACATACCAACTGTTCTCCTTGCCCATAGCTAGGGGTGGACTGCTACAGTACCAATAGAATTTGTAAGCTCTTGGAGTGTAGAGACTTCATTTTTATTTCATTTCGTCTACCTTAATGCCCTGTCCATTCCAGGTCAGACCTCTTCTCCCACTGTTCACTCTGGAACTTCTTAGGTCTATCTGATCCTCCTAGTCCATACCCTCAATCTCGCCTCCCCTTCTCAGCCAAAGTCCTTGAAAAAGCCATCTAGATAACCTCCTCCCCACTTCTTTGGATTTTACTGCTACTAAGCCACCATCTTGGCTCCGTCTCCCCACTTCTCTGGAAAATATTCCAGAATAATGTACATAATTAATGAATATTTTTGTCATACTTATTAGTTTACACTATAAATTAGATCTATTTTATTTTTATATTTTAATATTATAAATATAATTTTTTATTATAAAATATTTAAATATTGTTGAAGATCTGTTGTAAATACTGTTTGTGACTCCATTTGGGGGTTTCCTAGCAAAGATACTAAAGTAGTTTACCATTTCCTTCTCCAGCTCATTTGACAGATGAGGAAACTGAGGCAAACAGGGTTGAGTGACTGCCAGATTTGAAGTCAGGAACATTAATATTCCTGACTCCAAGCATAGTGCTTTATGCATCCTGTCACCTGGCTGCCCTGACATATAAATGTTAGATTTTATTATTTTTTTTAACTCTACTATTATAATTCTAAGAACACTGATTGGTGTTGGGCTTTCCTGGATCTTTGACATTGAATACTGACTCTTCCAGGTCCTCTGTGGTGTCACAGAAGGCTTCAGATCTCGTGGGTCTACATTATTCCATTTTACTATCTGTCCATTTTTAAGGTCCACCTCCTGCGTTTCTGACCCCACTGGAATTTTTTTCAAGAGATTCATTGCTTCTGCTGCCTTTGGCTTTGGATCCTTGCAGGCTATCTGGGTGGTTTTCACTTGATTTCTGGATCATTATTAGGTCTGCTGCCATTTCTAGGTTTTTGCTCTAATGGCTATGGGGGAGCTGACCAGCTTATTGCCCTTTAGGCAGCTGGCTTAGCCACAAGTTGAACTCTGCCCATTTTAGACATTGAATGAACACTGAATGACCAAGTCACAGATTGTAAAGGAAACATGAAAAAGAACTTCTGTGTTCCTCCATGAGGTGGAAAGAAGCTGTTTAATCAAACTTGAAAGAATGATTGGGTAGATAGACAGTAGTTGACTGAAGTCAGTGCAGTCATGCTCCTAGAGCTTTTAAAAAAACTAATCAGCTGGCAGACAGGAATCAAGCTTCATGGGGCAGCTGGATGGTTCAGTGGATTGGGAGCCAGCCCCAGAGGCGAGAGGTCTTGGATTCAAATTTGGTATCAGATGCTTCCTAGTTGTGTGACCCTGGACAAGTCACTCAACCCCCATTGCCTATCCCTTACCACTCTTCTGCCTTGGAACCAATATACAGAATTGATTCTATGATGGAAGATAAGGGTTTAAAAATAAAATAAACAATTGATTCTAAACATTTTTTATTACACATGCCTTCAGTAAAACCTTTTTTAAAAAAAATATACATAATAGATATGCACTTATTCTTATTTTTCTAAATATGTGTTAAATACATATAATTGTTCGTGTACATATAAATGAGATGTATGCAAACTACTTCCCTTTCCCCCATTTAATACTTTCTCTATATATGTAAATATACATATATATACATACATACACATATTTTTTATTTATATATTTGTATATATATATCTTTTTAATACTAATTGGCATAGTAGAAAGGGCTTGGAATCAAGAAGAGTCAGCTTCATGAGTTTAAATTTGGCCTCAGACTCATACTAGCTATGTGACCTTGGGCTAGTCACTTAACCCTATTTGCCTCAGTTTCCTCATCTGTCAAATGAGCAGGAGAAGGAAAAAGCAAACTGTCCTAGAATCTCTGCCAAGAAAATCCCACAAGGTCAAATATGACTGGACAATAACAAAAATTATGCCATAAAACTTGTGCAAAAATTTAAATGAAAAAGTGTGCAGTCATGCAAAAGACATTTCCCTATTAGCCATGTTGAAGGAAAAACACACACACACACACACCAAAAATAAATAAATAAAGATGCAATAATGATAAACTAATATTTGATCATTAAGAGAGCCTGGGGAGCAGTAGTTAGTTTATAGAATAAGAGAGTTATTACATGGTCAAACCTAGGCTTTCAGAAAATCACTTTGGAAGTTACGTTGCAGATTAGTTTAAATGCAGAGAAACAAAGCCAAGAGAATGTCTGGGAGGATCATAAGGTCTCTGGTCTAAAGAATTCTACTGTATTGAAACTCTAGATTTGACAGGATGTCAGGAAATTCATGAATGTGAGGCAAAAACTAAAGCACTGTGGTCCTAAGCCTGTCATTTGTGACACTTCCTAAAAGCTTATTTATACAAAGGCAATGAATGCATGCCATGGATCTTTTTAAAATAACATAAATTATTTTGAAAGTATATTTTCCAAATACATAAACACCACTTCTACTAAAAGTAAATTTAAAAGCTGGGTCCTTTTATGAAAGTAATTTCATCCAATGCCTCCATATACTTCGTACCTGGTAAACAACTGGTTTCTTCTACATACATTTTCAGGAATGTTTTTTCCCCGTTTTTTGTTCTTTTTTTTTTAACTCTTACCTTCTGCTTTAGAGTCATAAGAACAGGAAGGGCTAGGTAATGGGGGGAAATGGGGGGTTATAGTTGCCTTATCCAAGGTCACACAGCAAGGAAGTATCTGCAGCCAAATTTGAACCCAGGACCTCCCATCTCCAAATATGGCTCTCCTACCTGCCCCTCCTCCCTCTGATTTTAATGGCTAAATTTGTGGCTGATGACCACTCAAAGTTAAAGTTATTTTTTCATTGAAGTCAAAGTTGACTTTCTAAATTGCCCATGTTTTAGGGAAGGATAACTTCAGAAAATTTTACATTTTTCTCACTAATTATTACATATTGCCATAGCCTAAAAACCAGATCATGAAAGATTTAGGTTAGAAATGAGGAAGAATAGCCAGATACTAAGCATTGCTGAATAGATTTAGAGTTGAAAGGTACCTCAAAAGTCATAGTCATTCAAAGGCTCAAAATACAACTCCCTTTATTTTACAGATGAAGCCCAAGGATGCTAAGAGAAGAGGAAGGTTCATAAATAATAAGTGTTGGGTGGGATTTGAACATAGGTCCAGGGGTCTTTATGATACATGGTGTTGCTCTTAAGCTTTAAGGTCATCCTTTTTCCAGGAAGAATTAAAAAAAAAAAACAACTAATGTTTCTCTCCTCTGTGGTAACAAGTGTGTTTTACATGGTTTTCTGGGTTTGCTTATGAGTGTTTTATACCTTAATATATAGTCAGTTTTGTAAACATGCTACGCCAAACTGAGAAATGTATGTTCTTTCCTATTCTCATTCAGCAATAACCAGCAATCTATCCTATTTAATTTTTCTCTAATTTTCTCCAGGTCCTTTATTTCACAGAATCACAGTACCTTAGATCCTATATTATTTCATTATCTACTGTATGATGACTTCAAGCATAATTGCAGCCTGCCTACTTATCTCTTTAAATTATCTAATTTTAATGTTGCTTCATTTGAGATCAGAATTGTTACCCAAGTTTTTCTGCATTAACCTAAGGCCTATAAACTGCTCCAATCTTTTATTTTAACTCTGCATGAATCTTTGTTTCAAGTGCATATTATTATCTTCTTTGTAATCCATGATGCTACCCTCCTACATTTTATGGTTGAGTTCATCCCATTCACATTCATAGTTAGGATTAAATTATGTATTCCTTCTATCATGTCCTTATATTCATTTTCCTCTTCTTGTGAAGGAAAAGAAAACAACACTAAAAATCTATCCTTAAATTAGTCCAATCCTACTCCTTGTATTCTCATATCTTAGGTAAAACAACTGAGATTACTGGGTCTTATATATAATTTTTCCTCCCTTTCATCTTCCCATTATACTCTATTCTCCTTAGCTGATTTCTTTTATCCTCTATTTTTTCATTTGTATGTATGTGTGTGTTTTTAAACTTTTTTTTAAGTGTCAGATTTATAAAATACTCATTTAATCCCTTCCTCCAAGTTTGTAAACCCTTCTTCTCTATGACCCAAATAGGTGGAAAAAGTAATTTCCTCCTTTTCCTCCTCATTTCTTCATTAGTATATTATTTTTTCCTTCTTCTTTTAAAACAAAAATATACACCCAAGCCTGTGAAAAGAAAACTTTGACTTTTTACTTTCTTTACACCCTCTGTGATACTTGAAGAAACTAGGATTTTAAAGGGATAACTATATCCTTACCTCCATTTCAAGCACTTAATTCTCATTTTGTTATTCTTCAGTCTTTTTTATTGTGTCTAACTATTCTTCATGACCCCATTTGGTGTTTTCTAGGCAAAAATACTAAAATAGTTTGACTAAAATAGTTCCTTGTCCAGCTCATTTTATAGATAAGAAAACTGAGGCAAACATGGTTAAGTGACTTGCCTAGGGTTACACAGCCAGCGAGGGTCTGAAGACAAATTTTGAACTGAAGAAGATGAATGAGTGTGCCTGACTCTAGAACTAACACTCTATTCCCTAAGCCACTTACCTGCCCCAGTTGCTCAATTTATTTTTGAACATTTCAAAGATTCTTTTGATACTTGTGTTTGCACTTCAAAGATTCTACCCAACCCTGACCTTTTCATCAGGAATGTTGGAAAGCAGACCCCTAGACTTGGCTTCTAAAATTCTGGTCTTCAGCAATTTCATATGATAGAGATAAGACATATTCTGTAGAATAGAAGATCTTAGATGAGTAAATCCCCAAGGATTTCCCTTAGTCCCCTTCTTTCAAAACTCAAGCTATCCAACTCTTCCTTGAAGAAGGAAAAGTGTAGGAAATCATCCTCATGGAACATTTAAAAAAAGTCAAGCAGACAGGTGTGAAGTCAACAGCTAAGCTCAAGTCTTTAGGCAACATCAGAACTGAAAAGGCTTCTCAGCAGCACATTCTCACCCAAGAATGAGACCTTTTCTTATTCTCCCTCATGTGTGGCTTCAATCCACTTTCCTTTGCACCTCCTTGACCAGCACAATTTTTCACAGCTTCTCACCTTGGAGACATTAGCACATTTTTTCCAGTCAGAGGACAAGATTCCTTTTATTTTTTTTAAGCTGCTAAATGTGCAGACTAAGATGTCCAATGTGTCAGACACATTTCTTGTGTATTTATTATGAAAAATGAATATTAAAACTTAAAAAAGGAATGCTTTATAGTCCTCATTCTATTAAGGTTCATTTGGGGTTTTTTGGTTATATGATTATATATTGACATAGTTTTCTACTGTCCTGATTGTTTCCTCGGTCCTTGAACTATTTACTTCTGCCTGCTAACAGTCTTTTTTCTTTGTCTTAGACAAGACAATATTTCTTTTAGGTGTTTTCAATTTTTCTTTTTTTTTTAGGAGAAAGCTGATGGATTCTTCTGTCCTCAGATTCTAATAGACCTTAGAAATAGACTTTTTATGATTTTTGTCTTTCCTCTGTTAATTATTTCCTTTTTATCCTGTATATATATATATATATACATATATATATATATATATATATATGTTTGCATAGTTTCTCTCTCATTAGATTGTTAAACTCCATGAGGGCAGAGACAATTTTTTGCCTCTTTTTGTATTCCCCAATGCATAGGTTAATGCCTGACAGATAGTAAATGCTTTATAAATGATTGATTGACTGGTTGGTAACAGGCTTTTGGGGGGCTATGGTTTTCAAGACAGTCAATAATTACTAAATTCTCTCTCTGTGATCTCTTTTCCATGTTTTCTTTTGAATACTTGCTATCTTACATGTTCTTCCAGTATTTCACTCTTTTGATTATCTACTTTTTCTTGTTTCAGAATCCTTGATTTCAATTTGTTCTATTTTGATTTTCTTTTACTTTAAGAAACATTTATTGTTTGTTAGTTACATTAAAATGATCAAGTAACTCCTTGCTTCCCTAACTTATCCCCATTAGAGAAGTCATTATTTGACACAAAGATATAGTTTTACATAAAATTATGTCTTATTTCTATTCATCAGTTTTTTTCTCTGAAGGTGGACATACATAAGTCATTCTTCAAACACCATTTCTGTAGCTGTATTTAATCTTGCAGTTCTGCTTGTTTCACTCTTTTTTTTTTAACCACTATCTTCCCTCTTATAATTGATATTGTATTAGTTCCAATGCAAAAGAGAGCTATAGGGGAAAGGCAATTCCAGATTGCTTTCCAAAATGGTTGGTTCAGCTCAGTGCATTATTGTTCCTATTTTTCCATTTCCCCTCCAAAATTTGTCATTTTGCTTTTTTATTATTTTAGCCAATCTGATAAGCATGAGATAATATCTCAGGTTTTTTATTTGTATTTCTCTAATTAATAATGATTTAGAGCATTTTTTCATATAATTATATATGGCTTTTATTTCTTCATGAAAAAACTGTCTCTTCATAGTTTTCGACCATTAACCAATTGGGGAATAGCTCATTTTCATATATATATTTCATGTTCTATATTTTTTTAAGTGACACCTGATAAATTCTACACTACACTCATTCTATTCCTTAATATTTTAATCTTTTCTTCTGGTTAACTGAATTCCTTCAATATTCAGATTGCCCTCTTGTTCTAACATGTCTAAGTATCTTCCTTTGATGGTTTCTTTAAATGTAACATTATGGTTTTTCATTTGGTTATGAATTTCAGTCAGTATTATGATTTTATTATGACAGTTATCTGTCCTTGATTTGTTTTCCAGGTCAGTTGTTTCTGATAAGAGACGTCTTGGATTTTCTTTTTCTATTTCTCATTCTTTTGATTTTGTTTAAAAAAATTTTTCCCTGCTTTCCTTAAAGTTTATTTTTCATTAAAAAATTATTTAGAATATTTTCCCATGACTACATGATTCATGATTTTTCCCACCCTTCTTACCTCCCTGCTTCTGGAACTGACAAGCAATTCCACTGGGGGTTATAACATGTATCATTGTTCAAAACCTATTTCCATGTTATTCATATTTTCAATAGAATATTCTTTTAATATCAAAACCCCAATCATATCCCCATTGAACCACATGATTAATCATATGTTTTATTTCTGTATTTCTGTTCACACAGTTCTTTCTCTGAATGTGGGTTTTAAGAATTCTTGCTGTCACCAATGTCAAAAAAAAAAAGAAAGGAAGGAAGGGAGACTAACAATACGAAAAGTCAAATATACTGTTTTTTAAAATAGAAGGTTGATCAATTATCAGAGGAACTAGACCCATAAGCATTAAAATAGTAGATTAGCATCAAATTAATTCAAGGATATCAACTATCAGGCTAGGTACTCCTTACTTAAGAAATACTGTTGGGAAAACTGAAAATCAATATGGCAGAAATTAGGTTTAGATCAACAGCTAACACCACATATCACAATAAACTCCAAATATATAAACAACCTAAAGGTAAGTTGTATAATAAATAAGAGAGGAGAAAGCTACCTTTCACAATTATGGATAAAAGGGTTAGATCTTGCCCAAACAAGGCACTGAGGTGATCATTAAAGATGAATACTATGGAATACTATGGAATAGTATTCATAAATAGGAATGGTATAGGATCATCAAATGCACTGTTAGTAATACTATGAATTGATTTAACCATTCTGGAAAGCTTTATAAAGTTATAAATCTTCTGACTCAATGATACCAAAGATATTTATGGCAATATTTGGTATCATAGAAAAAGAATGGAAGGACAGCTAAGTGGCTCAGTAGATAGAGAGCCATGCCTTGAGTCAGAAAGTCTTAGGTTCAAATCTGGCCATAAACATTTCCTCATTATATGACCCTGGGCAAGTCACTTAACCCCAACAGCCTTAGCTCTTATTGCTCTTCTGCATTGGAACCAATATACAGTATCAATTCTAGGACCAAAAGAAAGGTTGTGTGTGTGTGTGTGTGTGTGTGTGTGTGTGTGTGTGTGTGTGTTTTAACCTTTACCTCCTTTCTCAGAATAAACACTAAATACTGGTTCAAAGAGAAGGTTTTTTTTTTTTAAAACAGAAGAAGAAAAAAAATGGGCAACAAATGAAACATTCATTCTTTAGGGAAAAGGTAAACAAATTGTGGTATATGGATTTAATAAAATGTTACTGTAGTATAAGAAATGGCAAGAGACGATTTCAGAAAAACCCGGGAAAACTTATTCAAAGTGAAATAACATAGAATGAGGCACGTTTTTTAACATAGCCAATGAATGGATTTAGTTTATTTAATTACTTATCAGAGGTAAAATCTACTTAAGTGGCAAAAATTTATTTAGGTGGAGAAAGAAGGTTGATAGTGATTTTTTTTAAAGAAAGAGAATAATATCACTCAAATGTTTTAAAAAAATAAATTCACGATCCAACCATTCTGGAGGGCAATTTGGAACTATGCCCAAAGGGTGCTAAAAGACTGTCTTCCCTTTGATCCAGCCATAGCACTGCTGGGTTTGTACCCCAAAGAGATAATAAGGAAAAAGACTTGTACAAGAATATTCATAGCAGCGCTCTTTGTGGTGGCAAAAAATTGGAAAATGAGTGGCTGCCCTTCAATTGGGGAATGGCTGAGCAAACTGTGGTATCTGTTGGTGATGGAATACTATTGTGCTAAAAGGAATAATAAAGTGGAGGAATTCCATGGAGACTGGAACAACCTCCAGGAAGTGATGCAAAGCGAGAGGAGCAGAACCAGGAGAACATTGTACTCAGAGACTGATACATTGTGGTACAATCGAAGGTGATGGACTTTTCTTCTACCAGGGCAATTCGGAGGGATTTATGAGAAAGAACACTATCCACATCCAGAGAAAGAACTGTGGGAGTAGAAACACAGAAGAAAAACAACTATTTGATCACATGGGTCGAGGGGGATATGACTGAGGATGTAGACTCTAAGGGATCACCCAAATGCAAATATCAACAAAATGGAAAAAGGTTTTGATCAAGGACACATGTAAAATTCAGTGGAATTATGTACTATGGTAAGGGTTGGGGGAGGGGAGGGAAAGAACAAGAATCTTATAAACATGGAAAAATATTTTAAATTGACTAATCAAATAAAACCTAATAAATAAATAAAATAAACAATAAATTCAGACAGGCAAGGTACCTTTATCCCCATTTAACATTTTAACACTATGTTGTAAAAATTCAGGTTCATATTCAATTATCTTATTCCCTTTTCTCTTAACTGGGACATTAATATTTATTAAATTCATAATCTTGAAAAAGAATATTTTTAATAAAGAAGTATACTTAAATGAAAATATTTTAAGTAAAAAAAACATTCTAAATAAATTTTCTTAAAAATAGCAAGGTCTAGAGTAAGACAGATTTTCCAAAATACCCTTAACTCTTCATTCTTTAAATCTTAGAATCAATACTGTGTATTAGTTCCAAAGCAGAAGAGAGGTAAGGGCTAGACCAAGTGACTTTCTCAGCTTGATACTGCTAGGAAGTGTCTGAGGTGAGATTTGAACCCAGGACCTCCCATCTCTAGGCCTGGCTCTCAATCTATTGAGCCACCTAGCTGCCCCCAGTAGGGCAATTTTCTAAAGAAAAATCAGTAAGACATGATGATTTATTAGATATAAGGGTAGCATAAACCAAAAATGGGAAATTTGAACACCAAGAAGTCTACTTGCACCACAAATGGAACTCTGGAAGGTAAGACAATTAGGAGGAGATCTGTTGTGTCTTTGAATAAAAGAAACTCCAGAATGACATATTAAATTTGATCCAAATTTTAGCACCTATTTATCAAGTTCAAGGCACTATAGAAAAGATATAAAGACAGAAAATCAAGTCCTTTTCTTCAAAATTCTTTCATTTAAATTAGGTAAACTGTATGACTGTTAAATAAACACAAAGTAATTTTACAGAGGGAGAAAGTGTTAAGGGAATAAGGGGGAAGGGAACGATCAGGAAAGGCAATATCACATTGGAACTTCAATGGAGCCAGGTCAAGGCTGAAGATACAGATTTGGCAGCCATCCGTGTTTTGTTTTCATTTTTAGGAAATGAAAAATGATCATTGAAACCAAAAGATATTTTTTATTTCTATAGATGTCTCCTGGTTCTCTGAAAAAAATATACTTTCAGGAATTAAGATAAAAGAAAAACATGCCTGAGAAATAATTTTACTTGATAATAAGCATACCATGTGATGCACTTAAAAGCAACTTAAATTTTCTGAGGAAAGAGAATCTACTTGGAAGAACAAAAGGAGGAGGACTGTTGGGGCTTTGAAAAATGCCTATTATTAAAAGGTAGAAGAAAGAAGGGTAAGTAAAGGAAATATAAAAGGAGCAACTTGGGAGGCAGGAAGAGAGATAGGGAAGAATATCACAAAGAACAAAAAGAGAGAAAGAGAGGCTTGTTTGTTTTTTTTTCCAAAGAAGAGAGTGCCAGACCTTTGTTGTTGTTTGTCCCTCATTTTCTTTTTTTCTTTTTTTTTAAAGCCCATACCTTCTATCAGTATCAGTTTTAAGAGAGATCATTAAGATCTAGGCAATTGGAGTTAATTGACTTGGGAAGGGTCACACAGCTACAAAGTGTCTGGGGTCATATTTGAACCCAGGACCTCTAGTCTCTATCCATTGAGGCAACTAGCTGCCCTTGTCCTTCATTTTCAAAGAGGGCCAATGATATCATGAGGCAATAATGTCTTGTTAAATTCAAAGGAAATACTGCAAAGAAATTTGGGTAAACTTGTTTAAAACTTGTTCTGCATGGTAATTTACGAAACTAGATGGTGCCGCCATTTTATCCGACTCACAATAGAAATGGCCGCTTGGAAAGGGTAGTAGTGGGCCATAACATACTCTCCTTCCCAATATTGGTGCCTGTTTTTTTCTCTTCTTCCAATCCTTGCTGTTTCATATTCTGAATGTGCGTAGAAATATTATCTTAGGGGCAGAGCATAGAGCGCCAGGCCTAGAAGCAAGAGGTCCTGGGTTCAAATTTGTCTTCAGTCACTGCCCAGCTGCATGACCATGGGCAAGTCACCTAACTTTGTTTCCTAGCCCTTGCCTTTCTGTCTTAAGAGTTGTTACTGAAACAGAAACTAAAAGTTTTAAAAAAGAAGGGGGCCATGAGGTAGCTCAGTGGATAGAGTGCCAAGCCTAGAGCTAGGATGACCTGAGTTCAAATGTGTCTTTAGATTCTTCCTAGATTTGTAGCCCTGGTCAAATCACTTAACCCTCACTGCCTAGCCCTTGCCCTTCTGTGTTAGAGTTGTTCCTAGGATAGAAGGTATGGGTTCAAACAAAACAAAACAAATTCCCCTATTCCTATGCCAAGGATATTGCCTTTTGTGATAAGAGAAAAAGTTAAATTCTCAAGGGTATTTCTCTTTCCAAGGCTCTTCCTTAGGTAAATCTTTTAGTTAATAGGGTTAAAAAATTTTTTTTGCTATTTTTTTTTTGGAGGGGTGACCTTATATCTCAATCTCAATCTATTTTAGCATTGGAAATGAGGCAGAAAAGTGAGTATGAGGGAGAAAAATCCCCCAGATTTGTTGAAAAATAGGTCATAAATATTGCCTCTCCTCTCCCAGCCAAAAGAATGATAGTTGTCAGCACCTGAGGATACTTGCCTTATTCATTTATGTATGTATGTATGTATTTATTTATTTATTCGTCCTTTTATTTACTTGTTTGTTCATTCATTTCTTTATTCATTTATTTACTTATTCCTTCATTGATTCATTCATTCATTCATTCATTCATTTATTTGTTTGTTTGTTTATTTGTTTGTGGATTGAGTGCATAGAATACTGCAATCATAATCAAGTATAATGGATGCTGAATGGTCCATACTGACCCTTCTGCTTCCAATTCCCTCTGTGATGCAGAGATGATGGATTCTAGTTGCTTCTTGCCATGTGGCAAACCACTGATTGGCAACTGAACTGATGGTTCCCAGTAGCTCTGAAAAGGAGAAACACCTTTTGCCTTGCTCTTCCTTAGCCTCCCCATGGATGGCAAGTAGAACTCTGTCTTCAGACTTCCTCTGCTCTTGTTCTGGTCTTCCTGAACTTCCCACATCCTATCCCACCACCCCCTTGGAGTAAATGGTGTTAGGTCATTTTTCAGGCATATCCAAGTCTTCATGACCCCTCTTGAAATCTTTTTGGTCAAGATACTGGAGTGATTTGGCATTTCCTTCTCCAGTTCATTTTATAAATAAGGAAACTGAGGCAAACAGGTGACCTGCCTACAGTCACACAGCTACTGATTGTCTGAGGCCAGATTTGAACTCAGGAAGAGGAGTCTTCCTGACTCCAGTCTGGCACACTATATATACTTTATACACCTATAGTAGGTGTATAAAGGGGCAATGGAAAAAAATCAAATTTCAAAAGGGGATTGTGAAAGGCACTTACAAACCATCTCAAAGATTAAAGAAGAATAATTTTAAAACTGTATTAAAATATTTCAAAATTCCCATCGTGGTGATATGTAATGAATCAGCAAAAGTCATCTAGGCTCTCTTCTCAGGGCTCTTGCCCTATGATACACAAATTCCAGGCAAATTCCAGACCTCTGCAGATCTAGACAAGCAGAACATCCAAAAAGTGCTGATAACTTTGAGATAATGACTTTGAAGTTTTATTGACAACTTTGAGATGATTGGGATATGTTAATGAAATCATCCCAAGGTGGCCTAGATAGGAACTGGTCTCTTTCCAAAAATAATCCTATGAAAATGGGACTTAAAGAGGGCAACAAGCTGGGTCAGTGGATTGAGAGCCAGGACTAGAGACAGTAGACCCTGGGTTCAAATCTGGCCTCAGATACTTCCTAGCTGTGTGACCCTGGGCAAGTCACAACCCCAATTGCATAGTCTTTACCACTCTTCTGCCTAAGAACTGATATTTAGTATTGATTCTAAGACATAAGTTAAGGGTTTTTTTTATTTTTTTAATAAAAGATATAATGGCACTTTGAATTAAATTGACAAAAAAAAAAGCTAATTTTAAAAAAATATACAAAATCTCTTTTTCTAGTCATTCTAGTTATGTGTATGGCTGGATGTATACTATGTCCCCCTCATTAAAAAGTAAGCTCCTTGAGGTGAATTCAGCCTTTCTATCTCTAGCAATTAGCAAGGTGCTGGGCACAAAGACATTAAATAAATGCTTGCTGATTGACTGCCGTATCTTGCTTTAAAAAGAAGTTCTAATTATATTGTGGGTTCCATAGTGAATTCCCAAAGCCAGTTTTTTCAAACCTCAACTCACCTCAAACTGTCAATCTCACTCCATTTCTCCTGACACAAAACTTAGATATATCAATCTTTCTTTCCGAAGGTAAATTACAAAAGACCACCCAAGCTACAGTTCCCTTTTGTCTCTCAAATCCAGGTTTACTCAATTATCTTCTATACCCCATTATTACCTCTAGTATCTTTAATCTCTAAAGGATCCCATTTTCCATAAAGAAAAAAACCAATAACCAAAAGAAGACACTTTTATTGATCCTTCTAAGTCCCTCTCCTCTTCCTTCAGAGAGGCAATCTGCTCTGTGAAGAGAATACTAGCCTTGGACCCAGGAGGAAACTGCCTCTGACACTTCTATCCACAAGCAAGTGACTTACCCTTTATGAACCTCAATTTCTTCATGTGTAAAGCAAGGATAGTAATACTTGTAAATATTTTGTAAACCATAAAATAAGTTATTATTCTGTTTTTCTCATTTTCCCTTCTAAATTTCTCAAATAGTTACTTGTTACTAGTATAGCCTTAACTTGCCTTTCTCTTCTTTATTTTTATACCAGAAATTTTGGTTTGTGTTTCCTTATCATTTCCTTTCGCTTAATTTTTCTATGATTTGTTCTTTAACTCATTCATTATTTAGGATTTCACTGTTGTTTCTATTTAGATCTGTGTTTTATTTGGCTTGTAGTCCTTGAATGGATTATTATTTCTATTGTGCTATGGTATAAAAAAGGATGAATTTACTATTTCTGCTTTCTTATATTTGTTGGCAATATTTCTGTTCCCTAATACACAGCCAATTTTTTGTTAAAATTCTACATGGTGCTGAGAAATACACATATTCTTTAAGCAGTTCCATTTAGAAGACACAGCTTTAGTTTCTCTGGCAATTCATCAGGCTCTCTATCTTTCTGTTAGACTTGTCCTAAACTGAGAGGGATATCAAAATCTCCTCTAATTATTATGTTAGTCTATAATTTCCTGTAGTTCACACCACTCTTTTCCTAATTTGAAGAAATACATTTTCATCTCTCAGCACTGCAATAAAACTATACTCTCCAGGTTACTAATGACCTCATTAATGGCAAATCCAATAACTGTTCTTAATCTCCAGTTGGCCCGATCTATAGCAATTCTGACACAACAATGTGTTAAGAGGGTATAAAGTCACCTCTGTAGAGGTGAATTAATTGTTCTAAATGTATGGGCTGAAGGAGTTGGTGGGGGCAGAGTAGGAAAAGAGAATTATGTAATGTTAAGTAGCAAATTCCTGCAGAACTATCCCTTTCACTTTTTATCACATTTGATTTTCAAACAGAGAAGTTGCTGAAATTTTTTGAGTATGACTGCTCATCTTCTTCTGTACATTTCTAAATATTTAGTAATATCAGCTTAGAAATGTCACTAAAAGCAAGAGCTAATCACAATAATTTTGTTGCTGTTGTTCAATTGTGTCTGATTCTTCACAACTCCATTGAGCTTTTCTTTCTTTTTTCATTTGAATTAGTTTATTTTATTGGGTTTTTCTTGACAAATGTATTGAAATGATTTGCTACTTTTCCTCCAGCTCATTTTACAGCTCATTTTCATTTAAAACAAAATTCTAGATTTGCTACTGGACCTCAGGCAAGCCACCTTTTTCTTGACTTTATTTTCCTCTTTTGCAAAACAGAGGGGTAAGATGAGATGCCTTCAGCATTATGGCTGACCTTTTAGCACTCCTGAAATCTGGCCTAAATTTGAACATCCTAAGTATCTCCTTTTGCCACTTAAAACAAAACAAAACAAAGCTTTACCTTCTGTCTTAGAATCAATACTAAATATTGATTCCAAGGCAGAAGAGTAGTAAGAGTGAGGCAATGGGAGTTAAGTGACTTGCCTAGTCACATGACTAGGAAGTGTCTGAGGTTAGATTTGAACCCAGGACCTCCTGTCTCCAGGTCTGGCTCTCAATACACTGAGCTGCCCCCTCCTTATGCTATTCTTAAAGGGACAGCAAAGACGATTCTTCATTCTTTTACAATGATAAATTGTAACTGAAAATGACATCATGAGACATGAAATAAAAATTTACACTAGGATTTGCTTTTTTTGCTAAGCCATATATCCCCTAAGTACTGGGGCATCAGTCAAAGAGCAGCTGTAATTTATCTTCACCATCAGATCTGTGTATGTCCTGCTTGCTAAAATGTCACAGGATAAGACCTGCTGTCACTGTTGAGTCTTCAAAACTGCCTGGATCGCCATGTTTGGAAGCATCCCAAGTGTAGTTATTTTATATTATTACATTGTGGTTAGGGAATAGACCAACCTTAAAATTAAGAAGACCTGGATTCAAATCCTGCCTCTGCCATGAAAAGGTTATGTGGCAGTTATGCTTTGTATTAGGGGCAAATCACAATGTTTTTCTACCCTAAGCAGAGCTGCAAGAATTTCCACCCTAAGAATGAATCTCTCCACTCATAAAATCACCAGGGTGGGAGGAGATAACAAAGGGGTACTGCAGGGACAGCAATATTAAAAAAAAAAAAAAAACTAAGCAAGTTAAACCGAATTTGGCTGGCGCAAACGTGATATTATGCTGACTTACAGTGGCCTTGCTGTCACCCTGTATTTGTAAGGTTACATTTTTGATAACTATTATCTGGCTGAGATAACAGAGAAATTTTTTTTTTCAGGCTATCCACTGGGAATCAGGTCATTCAGCACAAAGATGAGAACATTTGGTTTGCCTTGCCAATTCTGAAGAGAAAAAGGAGCATCAGTCAAGCACTAGAGTCTCTCTGAATCATCATCAAGCATCACACTTATTCTTTCTCACACAGAGGATTTGACATAATAGAGAAATTTCTAGGCTAGAGGTCAACACCCATACACACTCCAACAGGAATACATGAAAAGGAATTTCTCGTTTTTTAAATGCTTTCTGTCCTAATGTTTTCCCTCATAGAGATTTTCCCCCTCTTCCTTTTAATAGTATCAGTTATGTCATAATTAAATGCTTTTAAGATTTGTGCTTTCAATAATGGAGGTACTCACTCTGAGGGTGATCCCTCTTCCACCAGGTTACCTACTACTTTTATACTATTAATATTAAAATTAATATTTATTTATATTATTACTTTGCCTCAAAAAAGTCATTGCCTGGGGTAGCCAGGTTTCTGGTAATGAGTCTCCATGAACCAGTTAGGCCAGTCTTCAAACAAACAAATAATTAAAAAAAAATTTAAACCGATTTGTTTCCCAGTTGTAATAGTGTGGAAGCATATTTTCAAAACCTCCTTTAGTTCCTTGGACAAATATTAAGACTATTGTCCCTAAAGTCTTTTCCCAATTTCTGAGAAAAGCCCTTGGAAAAATAAAGCAAGTGGATTAAGGACAATAAGCAGAAACTTAACAATGATGCCTCTATTCTAGATAAAAAACACTGCCTTTGACCAGTCCTGTGCATGATCCAGATAGAAACCCATTCAAGGGTAATCTCCTCCCTCAATTCCCAAAAGAGATTTGACTAAGGACCTACCCCATGGAGAATCCTCTTCCATTCTAAAGATGCTCAAGCCACCTTATTCAATTTAGATTCTAGATCTGGATCTCTGGAAGAGTAGCCCACAAAGAAGGGGATAGAAACGTTGTTCCAGGCTGTATTTAAAGATCTTTTCCTTGTTCAAGATTCCTATAAATATTACCTGAAATATTCTGGGAACAGATCTATGTTGGAGAGCATGGGACTATGCCAGTTGCACCTCCTAACTGGTCATGAGAGACCTTTTAAACCCTTATCGCATGTTTTTTTGGAGAGCTGTCCCAGTCTTGCTGACTTCTCAGAGAATCCGGCCATTTGAGATGATATTCAATAAGACAATAAGAGGTATTTGCACATATCTGTTTAAGTCTATTTTGTGTTATATCTAGAAAGTCTTAAAAACCATTCCTTTAGGAACTTGAAATCACACTGTGGTGGTGGTATCAGATTTTTTAATTCACATGTCGTCCAGGCAACCACTATACTGAGACCTGAAATCAGACTTATTTTGCTATTAACATCAGTAATTATGCGGTGACTTAATTATACTGACTGCTTAATTTGGAGTTAGTAGGACTTGGGTTCAAATGCTACCTCTGTTGTTTTGAAACTATATAGCCATGGGTAATCTATTTAACATCAAGAAATGCTCTGAGACTCGTAGGCTCTTAACAAATTAATGGATTGTGCCTAAAAACAAAACAAAACAAAACCAAAATACTGCAAGATGAAACCTGAAAATTAGTCCCACAGATCATGAAATCCCAAAGGATATGGAAGTTTTGTTAGTATAATATATTTTCCCTCCTTGTTGAAGGATAACAAGAGATAGGAGGATATGTAGGAAAATGCCCTCTCTTTTTCTTCTCTCTGATATTGCCTAGCATACATGGAGTTAACTAGCCATAGGAGAGGAAGTAAGAGAAGGATAGAATCTGAGGATGGGTTAAGATCAGAGTTAGAAAGATTCTCTGACTGCCTAGGAAGGGAAGTGATGATGCTGGGATCAAATTGAAAAAGTAAACTTTAAAGTACTATATAAATACTATTCCTCCTCCTCCTCCTCTTCCTCTTCCTACTCACCCTCTCCTAATCATGCTATTAGCCTTGGGAAGAAAAACACTGATGCCTATAAATTGTAACCAAGCAAAGAAACCAATTAACACATTCCAGGCAGTGTATACAATGTGATGACATTCTATAAGCCAGGGACCACCAGGAAAGAGACATGTTGGCTCATAAATTGAAATTATCTTCATGGCAATCTATTTGCTTATTACGAGCAAGAGAAAGTGAATTGACCCAAGTTGCTCAGGAAATTGTGATTCCTTGTTGCTTTGGGCACAAGAAGAAACTAACCCCAAACTCACTCCTTTATTTGTATCTTAAACTGGTGAGTCATCCTTTTAATTTAACTGCAAATTCCTGATAACCTTCTTAGCTCATTTATCCCAAGAACAGTAATATGTTTTCTATTGGTTGTTGGACAAGGATTGTACATACAGAGGTTCTAAAGTTCAAAATATTTCATAATAAATTTGTTGTTTTCAGATTCTGTCATTACAATTTTTAATATTTGTTTTCTGATATTTGGCAATCCATATTCTCTGTCTCCCTCCCATCACTCCCTCCTCCCTAAGGAGGCAATTCATATGATATGTTGTATTATCTAATACATATTTCCATGTTCACTATGTTGTGAAAGAAGACACACATTGCCTACTCTAGAGAAAAATTCATGCAGGAAATAAAGTGAAGAATGTTATGTTTCAATCTGCATTCAGATTCCATCTGTTCCTTCTATGACAGTATATAGCCTTTTTCATCATGAGTCCCTTGCAATTGTCTTGGGTAATACCTTATTATAGTTACCATATACAATGTTTTACTCTGTGTGTGTGTGTGTGTGGTGTGTGTGTGTGTGTGTGTGACAGAGAGAGAGAGAGAGAGAGAGAGAGAGAGAGAGAGAGAGAGAGAGAGAGAGAGAGAGAGAGATTATCTTGTTTATTTATTATTTCTTATGGCACAGTAGAATTAAATGTAAATGTTTTTTAAATGTAGAAAAACTCTATGAGTCTTAACAGCTGCTTTCTCTACCATCTTTTTTCTATCAGTGCTCACACTATCGTGGAAACCTAACAGGGTCAGTTACATAGGACCTGAACATGGTGGAAAGTAACTTCTAGCTCACCTCTACCAATTTCCATCATTTTCCAGATTAGGGAACTAAAGCCAAAAGAATAAAGATCCCCAGGGTTTCACAAAGGACAAGGCAGGAGAGTCCTATCCTTGGAACCAGGATAACCTAAATTTAAATCAGACACTAGTTGGGTGACCCTGGGCTAGTCATCTAACCTATTAGCCTTAACATCTCCATTTGTAAACTGCAGATAATAATAGCAATTACCTCACATGATTGTTGTGAGGATCAAATGAGATAATATATATTAAGTGATTTGCAAACCTAAAAGTTCTATTATAAATGGTAGCTGTTGTTACTTAAATGAGACATTCTTAAGGAATTCCATGTTTTAAAATTAGGGAATGGAGAGGAAAGAATCAAAAGAGATATAAAGTTTCTTTGTGTGTCTGGGAGAGATCTATTTGGGTATCTACAAACCTAAGGAGAAAAACAAGATGATTAATACCTAGATAAGGAGAAAAGAAGAAACAAAAGTGAGATCATTAACCAAGTAGCATATCCAGCCAGATGGAGGCAATAGAAGATACTTTTCTGCTACAGTTCACAATACTAATATAGACATTACCTACTAGATACTGAGAGGGACAGAGTCAGGAGAAATCATTGTCAAGGATGGAGCTATTACAGCCTTTTGACACAGTCATCCTTGATCAGCCACAGTTCGGTTAGCCCTAAGATTTCAAGGCAATTTGCAAGAGTATGACTAAGACTTGCCCAGGGAAAATGGACTACATACAAGGAAAACACTAGGATGCAGAGAAAGCCACCTAAGAAAGAGCAGACTCCCTTTTCGTCAGGGCCACACTACTCTGACATAAACAGGACTCATCTGGTTCTCTTACAGTCCCTTCTTTCAAGACAAATCAGCTCTGTAGCCACAGTTCAAAAAAAAAAAAAAGTGGGGCCGCAGAGGTTCTGGGTCTCACTGCTGTGATTTACTACATTCAGGCAGCTTCAGAATGGGAAAGAGGCTGATGCATTTATTCGAGTTATTGGCAACAGCTACTGCTTTCTTGCTTCCACTGTTCAACTGCCCTGCCTCTCAGTTTATAGTAACAATTTTCCAAGTCTAGGAATCTGTGATTTACAATTCCATTTAGTAATGAGTGAGGAATTTCAACTCTTCAGGCATTCTGCTAGGAGAATAGTAACTGATCAATTCTTGACATGCCTTGCTGACAATTTCCAGTCTCAAAAGATAAAAGAATTATTGGATACTCTGGATCTAATTCTGATCAATAATGAAGGTTTAGGTGAGAAGGTAAAAGTAACAGAACACTTGAGTAAAAATCATGTGATCTTAGAGAGCTTCTGTTAGCCAAAATGGGACAACACTGTCTATGGTCATATATCTATTCCATGTCTGTTATGTTTTCTTTTTGAATCATTTAATTAATAATTAAATTGATTATCATTTATTTTATTAGTTAATGATTAATAATCATTTATTTTTTCTCTCCTACCTTCCCAATACTGAAATAATAAGAAAAATACTTACATTAAGAATGCGTATTCAAGGAAAATATATTTTACATGTCTGTATTTACATGTCTGTACATGTATATATTTTACATAATATGTCAGATATATTAATAAAAATAGGAACTGAATTAAAAAAATTATTAAAACATTAGATAGCATAGCTTCCCCCCCCCCCAAAAAAAAAACCCTTACCTGTTGTCTTAGAATCAATACTGTGTATTGGTTCCAAAACAGAAGAGCAGTAAGGGCTAGGCAATGGGGGTGAAGTGACTTGCCCAGGGTCACACAGCTAGGAAGTGTCTGAGTAAAGATTTGAAGCTAGGACTGCCTGTCTCTAAGTCTGACTCTCAATCTCTGACAATATTGCTTTTAAAAGAGAGAATGACTAAGTTGCCAGTTAAAAAAAAAAGGGTAAAAGGCAAATCTACAGTAAAGAGAAAATAAGGGGAAAATATTTTATGCCTTCTCTCCCCATGTAAGATATAAATACCTCCTGGGCTATGCCTATATCATCTTTTTTATCCCCAATAGCTCCTTTTGTTGTTGTTGTTATTCAGTAGTTTCAGCTATATCTTACCTTCCATGACCCCATATGGAAGTTTCTTGGCAAAGATAACTTTCCATTTCCTTCTCCAGGTCATTTTACAGATGAGGAAACCAAGGCAAACAAGATTAAGACCTTGCCCAGAGTCACATAGCTAGGATGTGGCTGAGGTGAAATTTGAATTCAAGTCTTACTCTAGATCTGGAATTCTATCCACTATGCCACCTAGCTGCCCAACAGCTCTTACTTAGCATCATACTATTCATATAACATGTGCTTAGTAAATTATTATAGGAAGAACAAACAAGATATCAGAAGAGACAGCCTCTTGGGAAACTGTGATTTATAATTCTATTTAGTTGTTTCTTTCTAGATTTGGGTCATGTACCAAGTCTCACACACCGAAAAAATTAAGATAAAAATGAACAGCATGTTATTTTCATAACTTTTCCTTTCAATAAAATCCAGAAACATTTTTAGGGTCCTACTATGTGCCAGGGACTCTGCCTGATGCAAAAGATGTTCTTGCTATCAGATTCCCTGAAAAAGAGCTCCAGGCTCCCCCAGATGGTGCAATATGTTTCAAAATGACAATGAATACAAAACCAAATCTGGTTTTTCCAGGAGACCTTCAAGCCCAAAGTATATTAAAAAGAAATTCCAGAGTAAACAGCCATACAAGCTCAAACACATATCCTTTCTGTCTCAGTACATGTTCTTTCAGGAGCCCTGATCACTCCACAGTCTTATCAGTCTCAACTGGGGATATGAAAACAAAAGCCCCCAAATCCCTACTCTCTGGAACTTACATCCTGCTTAGGGGAAACAACATGCACACAGATGAAAAAATTTAAAATATACAAAATCAAGTTTTGAGCAACTGAGGACCCCTCTGTATGATCTATCCCACCAGCAAGCATGAGGGATTGGCCTTTAGGAATAACAACTCATATTTTTCCCATTTATCTGAAGTTGTTTGTGTGTGTACATGTGTTTTATTTAGCAATATACTTCATTTTGATGTATATTATTAGGCTATTTACAGCAAAGGATGAGATGGATAAATAGTGTCACAGAAATAATGAGCATGAACTTTGATAGATATCCAGGGATAATGGAGAATAGAAGAACCTGGAGTGCTATGGTCCATGGGGTCACAAAGAATTGGACACTACTAAATAAAAACAAACAAAAAAACTAGTTAAATAAAAACAAAGGTCTTTACACCTATTATCTCATTCTCTCTCTCTCTCTCTCTCTCTCTCTCTCTCTCTCTCTCTCTCTCTCTCTCTCTCTCTCTCTTAACCTTACTTTTTAAAATCTTAGAAACAACTCTAAGATAGAAGGGCAAGAGCTAGGCAAATAAGGTTAAGTGACTTGCCCAGATTCACACAGCTAGAAAGCATCTGAGTCCAGATTTGAACCCAATTCCTTCTCACTCCAAGCCTGGAATGCTATCCACTGTGCTGCCTCACTCTCTCCCTCTCATTCAATTCTTACAATAGGCTTGTGAGATCCATCACATTGGCAAAGATGACAAAAGAGGAAATTGAGGATTGTGGGCAGAGCTGTGAGAGGGCAGGCACACTACTGCCCTGTGTGAATCTTGAAATTTCTCAGACTTGTGAATAGTAAAAATTTCCCCATTGGGGAATTCTCCATTGGAACAACTCCCTACTGGGAACATTCTCCATTTAAATGTGAGAACTCTACTTGGATCAGAAATGGGAGGACCTCTATTCCACCCATACTTGGGCTTTAGGGGAGAAAACTCCTTGCTAAACAATGAAAGTACTTAAATCGGTACTTATAATGAGGCAAAAAGTTCTTTAAGCCATGCCTATTTTTAGAATTAATACAATAGGGTGCTAAGTACCTAAAAAGGTCAGGCAACTTGTGAACTTACAAGGAGCAAAGAGGTGAAAACTTACTCAGAGCTTTCCTGATGTGAATTACTCAGAAGTTTTAGTCTACCCAGAAAAGGTGAGAGCAAGATGTGAATTAAGAAGGTGATAACAAAATGTGAATTCAGAATGGGCTGTCCTTTGGAAAACGTCTACTGTGATTGGTAGATGGAAGAACTTAGGGGAGGTAACATAGGAGAAAACCCGCTATATAAGAAAAAAGACAGACTGTCGAAAGAAGTCTGGAGATATACAGGCTCTTGGGAGACAGTCAGAAGAATCTCTCAAGGGAGGCTGACTCTGGCTGGAACTCCCTCTGGGGAGACTCTGTCCCTCTGAATCCTCACTTGAACAGATCTTATGGTGAGTGATTAAGGACTGACTGATCTTTCTCTTAAGGCTTAGGCCTGGGTTGGCCAAGGCTGCCCTGGGCTGGCCTATTCTTTTCTCATTTATTTCCTTTTTCTCTCTCTCTCTTTCTTTGATTCCTCATTGTATTATTAATTAAATTCTCTACAAAACCCAGCAGTTGACTTGGATATATTCATAATTGGGAATATTTCCCTGGCGACCACCTTATATTTGATTTAAAACCAAAACACTGTAGTGAAACATATTTTCCGCGGTCACAAATTTACTCACCCACTCTTATATCTACTATAATTTATATCTTCCACTATTTTACTCACTACAGTTTATAGCTTTCAACCATTTTAACTCTCACAGTTTATAGCATCCACTCTTTTAAATGCCACACCTGGAGGTGGATCTATGAATTGGCCCAACCACTCTAGAATACAGTTTGGAACACACCCCAAAAGGAAATTTAAAAAAAAAATAGTGGAAGACTCATTCATTGTTGCACTTTATTGGTAGCAAAAAATTGGAAACCAGGGTTGGGGGCCGGGGAGAGCCTATCATTTGAGGAATGGTTGAACAAAGTATGGCATAGGAATGGAATGGAATATTACTGAACAATAAGAAATTAAGGAAAGAATGGATTCAGAGAAATATGAGAAATGAGCTGAACTAGAAGAAATATTTATACAATAACTACAACACTGTAAGGAACAACTTTATTCTTTTTTTTAAGCCCTTTCCTTCCATCATAGAAACAATATTAGTTCCAAGGAAGAAGAGCAGTAAGACCCAGGCAGTAGGGGTGAAGTGACTTGGCAGCATTTATCTAAGGAAGGATTTGAACTCATGTCTTCCTGACTCCCAGTCCAGCAAACTATCTACAGAGTCTGGATCTTCTAATTCTACAGAGCACTTTTCTTAAAACAATGCTGTATAGAGTCAATATCCTTTCATTAAAATATTTTCTATCTACAAGTTGCATGGATCTCTTGAGTATATAAAAAAAGGTTTTAGGGGGTAGCTCAGTGGATTGAGAGCCAGGCCTAGAGATGGGAGGTCCTGGGTTCAAATCTAACCTCAGATACTTCCCAGCTGTGTGACCCTGGGCAAGTCACTTGACCCCCATTGCCTACTCTTACCACTCTTCTGCCTTGGAACCAATACACATTATTGATTCCAAGATGGAAGGTAAGGGTTTATTAAAAATAAATGAATTTTAAAAAATAAAAACAAAAAAGGTTTTAGAAAGCAACAATCTCTATTACAGTTTGATTTCCTTATTGCCTTCTCTAACATCCATATGATCCAAAACTGAATTTGTAAAGTAGTCATATTATTAATAAACATTTTAATTTCACCCAGAGTATTTTATTTGGTTTTTAAAATTTTTTTATTTAGAATATTTTTTTCATGATTACACAATTCATGCTCCTTCCCCCCTCCCAAAGCTGACAAGCAGTTCACTGGGTCACACGTGTATCATTGTTCAAAACCTATTTCCATGTTATTCATATTTGCAGTAGAGTGACCTTTTAACATCAAAACCCTAATCATATCCCTATTGTACTATGTAATCAATCATATATTTTTCTTCTGCATTTTTGCTCCTATAGTTTTTCCTCTAAATATGGATAGTGTTCTTTCTCATAGATCCCTCCGAGTTGTTCAGGATCACTGCATTGTCACTAATGGAGATGTTCATTACATTCAATTGTACCACAGAGTATCAGTCTCTGTGTACAATGTTCTCCTGGTTCTGCTCCTCTCGCTCTGCATCACTTCTTGGAGGTTGTTCCAGTCTCCATGGAATTCCTTCACTTTATTATTCCTTTGAGCACAATAGTATTCCATCACCAACACATACCACAATTTGTTCAGCCATTCCCCAACTGAAGGGCATCCCCTCATTTTCCAATTTTTTGCCACCATAAAGAGTGCAGCTATGAATATTTTTGTGGAAATCTAAGTATTTTATAAATTATGAAAGAAACACCTTAATTTAGGTTCTTTAACCACCAAAATTCTAACATGCTCTTCATTATACTATTGTGAGGAACAGTACACCTGTACACCACCAACTATATCCTCTAACCAAGCAGTTTTTAATCTTGAGATCTGTGAACTTTTTGAGTAGCTATTTCAATATAACTGGTTTCTTCTGTAATCTAGTGTATTTTGTTTTATGCATTTAAAAAGATTATTCTGAGAAAAGGTCTAAAAGCCTCACCATACTGCCAAAGGGGTTCAAGATACAAAAGCAAACAATAACAACAAAGAAAGTTAAGAATCTCTATTCTATAATAAAGTGGAGGAATTCCATGTGAACTGGAACAACCTCCAGGAACTGATGCAGAGTGAAAGGAGCAGAATCAGAAAGGTGAAGAACCACAGAGACTGATACACTGTGGTACAATCGAACATAATGGACTTCTCCATTAGTGGCAATGCAGTGATCCAGAACAACTCAGAAGAATTTATTGGAAAGAACACTGTCCACATTCAGAGGGAAAACTGTGGGAGTAGAAACACAGAAGAAAAACAACTGCTTGACTACATGGGTTGAGGGGATATGATTGGGGAGGTAGACTCTAAATGATCTCCTAGTGCAAACACCAACAACATGGAAATGGGTTGTGATCAAGGACACATGTAAACCCAGTGGAATTGTGTGTTGGCTATGGAAGGGGTAGCGGGAGGGGAGGGAGGGATAGAATATGATTCTTTTAACCAAGGAATAATGTTCTAAATTGACTAAATAAAATAAATTTAAATAAAATTAAAAAAAAAAGAATCTCTATTCTAAACAGTCCCTTTATGTTGGGGAAAAAAGACCCCTACCCCCTTATACTTGATTGTCAAGAAACCTGGAAAGCTTTGGAGGATTGATTCAGAATGAGAAGGGAACAAGGAGAATGGTTTCTAATACAACATACAGTGACAAGAGTATTATAAAGCCTGACAACTTTGAATATCTTGGGCATTGTGATTAGTACAATGGTCAACCCTGAATATAGGAGACTCATGATGAAACATACTACCCACTTATTTTTTTTTTTAATAAACCCTTATTTTCTGTCTTAGAAGCAATATTAAGTATTAGTTCCCAGGCAGAAGAGGGCTAGGTAATTGGAGTTAAGTGACTTGCCTAGGGTCATACAGCTAGGAAATGTCTGAGGCCAGATTTAAACCCAGGACCTCCTGTCTCTATATTTGACTCTCTATTCACTGAGGACCCTCCCTACTTCTTAGTAGAGAGGTTAAAGATTCAGAATGAAGACGAAGACATTTTTTTGGAATATGACCCATGAGTAAATTTGTTTTGCTTGACTACACATGTATATAACTGGTATTCTGCTTTTCCTTCTCAATTCAGAGGGAGAAGAGGAGGGAGAGAAGGCAGATTATTGATTGAAGAAATAATATTTAATTAAAAAAAGAAACCATGGATCCACTTAACTTGCAGTCATTCTGACAAATGACCCTACTTTTCTCCATTTTCATTTTGTGTGCCTGGTAGTTTTGGTTTCTAGCCATTATTTTCCTCCACCTTTTACCTTCTTCACTCTTTCCCTTGACCTAATTTCCTCAAAATCCCCTTAGCAGAGTCTTCTTGCCCAGTCTCCAAACTCATAGGCATCCCATACATTAAAGCTCAGCAACAGTTAGGTTGACAAGAAAGCTGGGAAAGCAAATATATTACTTTGAACTGTATATAAACAGCTATCGATTACGAGCCACCACCAAGGCCTCTGAACAAACGTACATGATTGAAAACACCATTTCAGAAATAGAAACAGGTCGTTCATTTTAGGTAACATCGAATGGACAATTCCCAGGACAGACTCCATCCACTTTAGAGCAATTGTAGAAAATAGGTATCCCAATGTCCCAAAGTGAAATCTGCCATTGCCAAAAAAGAGCCAAATCATCAAATGAATCATTAAACCAAAATGAGTTCAATATTCCTTTTCTGGCAAAAGGTTGCATACATTTCTTTCATGAAAAAGTCTGAATGATTTAATGAACTTTGAATCTGGCATAAAGACGACAAGCATTATACAGATCAGGTTCATTTATACTTTTCAAAAATATATATTTTGGTAACTATATTTCAGTAAAATTGTTTTCCTTTGATAGTCTCTGGATGTTTTATTTTATGTATTAAAAATGGTCCATAGGCTTCATTAGACTGTCAGAGGGATCCACGGCCCCAAAAAGTTGAAGAATCCCTGACCTAGAGCAAGCATAAGAGTTTTAAGACCTTTCCTTTAAGAGTGGTTTGCATTGGGACAGTTGGGATGCTCAGTGGAGATCCTGAGTACCAATCTAGCTTCAGACATTTCCTCTCTGTGTGACTGACCCTGGGCAAGTCACTTAACCCTAATTGTCTAGCCCTTGGCTATTTTTCTGCATTTAAAATGATATTTAACTTTACAGAATGTGAGAGGTTGTTTCTGTGGGTTGCTTTCTTTTTTAAAGAAGTAATAAACAAATCTCAACTTTGGATATACATTAACATCTGGAGTTCTCTCAGACATGCCCAACAGTTTAATCAGTTCTACTTCTTGATTCAAGTCTGAACTAGAGTTGTCCGCCAGCCAACCATCCCGCATTTATGCATTTATTTTTTAAAACCCTTACCTTCTGTTTTAATATAAATTCAAAGACAGAAGAGCAGCAAGGGCAAGGCAATTGGGGTTAAGTGACTTGCCCAAAGTCACACAGCTAATATCTGAGGGTAGATTTAAATGCAGGGAGATGAGTCTTCCTAACCTCAGACCCAGTCCTCTACCCTTTTGCCTTCTAGCTACCCTTTATTTACACACACACACACACACACACACACACACACACACACACCCCTTTCAATTTAACAATATGAAAGCAGAATGAAAATGAACACTGCCCCTCAAAAACAACTCAAATAAAAATAACCATTTGACACGAGACAACTTAATGCATGGCGTCCTGTCCCAAGTCACCCTTCAGCGCTCTTGCTTCCAAACATTATTTTTCATCACTTTATAGCCCATATGTAGATAAAGTCAAAGGCATCTCTCACTACTGAGCATTCACTTAATTTCCAGACTCCAAGTTAACTACATTCTCCCTTTTCCACTAACAGGAATGAGAATTTATTTTCCAGATACTGTCTTAATTCCTGTATACTAGGGAGAATTATTATGTATTCCTGTGGCTGGGATCTGGGTTAGAGATGCCATCTAGTCCCCTGCTTTTTCTGTTTTCTTTGTCCTTGCGAATTCCAAGGAATGTCTTTCTTTTTAATAGAGTTTGTTTAATAGACGAAGGGGAAAAGAGTTCTTTTACCAGATCCCACATGGCCAAGAAGTGACATGAACACCTGACTCCTGCCACAATAAGGCTAAAGGCCACTTATTAGAGCCCAAGGTGTAGAGGCAGAATCCAAGGTACAGTAGGAGGGGGATGAGGTAGATGGATGGTGAACAGACCATTGTATTGACATTATGATCTGTCCACCTGTGGGGATGGAGAAGGGTAGCTAGGCTGATGGACTGCCTCTTAATTACCTATTACCAATTGGAGTTGTGAATTGGTCCAACCATTCTGGAGGGCAGTTTGGAATTATACCCAAAGGGCTTTAAAAGACTGCCTGCCCTTTGATCCAGCCATACCACTACTGGGTTTGTATCCCAAAGAGATTTTTTAATATGGGAAAGGTTCTGTTTTTTAAAAAATCTTTTTTTTAAGCCCTCATCTTCCATCTTAGAATCCATACTGTGTATTGGTTCCAAGGCAGAAAAGTGGTAAGGGCTAGGCAATGAGGGCTAAGTGACTTGCCCAGGGTCACACATCTGGGAAGTATCTGATTTGAACCCAGGACCTCCCCTCTCTGGACCTGACTCTCAATCCACTGAGCCATCCCAACTGCCCAGTACAAACATCTTTATAGCTGTGCTTTTTTGTGGAGGCAAAATTTGGAAAATAAGGGGATGTCCCTTAATTGAGGAATGGTTGAACAAATTGTGGTATATGATGGTGATGGAATACTATTGTGCTCTAAGGATGATGAACAGGATGATTTCTGTAAAAACTGGAAAGCCCTCCATGAACTGATGTGGAATAGAATGAGCAGAATCAGGAGAACACTATACATAGTCATTGAAACAATGTGGGACAACCAAATGGGATTGGCTTTGCTACTAGCAGCAATGCAATGATCCAGCACAATTCTGAGGGACTCATAAAAAAGAACGCTATCCACAGCTAGAGAAAGAACTGTGGGAGTAGAAATGCAGAAGAAAACATGAGTTATCCCTTGGTTATATGGGTATAGGATTTGGGGTTTTGGTTTTAAAAGATGACTCTATTACAAAAATGAAAAATACAGAAATGGTTTTGAGTGATAAAAATTAGCTATCACCAATTAAAGATGTCTTGGGATGCTCAAGGGAGGGACTGAATAATGAGCTCCAAAAAGTCTATGTATTAAGCTGCCTCACCCAGCTTGGGTCATTCGTGATCCCAAGAGAGCCATGGAGACCTATATTGCTGTATTGGTTATGATGTTGGCAGAACCAATAAACCTGATAGAATCAATGAATTTATCTCTAAAAGTCAGTCTCTCGGGTTGATGGAGATATGATTGGGGATGTAGACTCTAAATGATGACCCTAGTGCAAATATCAATAATATGGAAATAGGTCTTGGTCAATGACACGTGTAAAACCCAGTGGAATTGGGCATTAGCTACAAAGAGGAGAGGGAAAGAACATGAATCTTGTAACCAAGGAAAAATATTCTAAATTGACCTATTAAATAAAATTCCCAAAATAAATAAATAAATAAAGTCAATCTCGTGAGATAATGTTAGTGGTACCACAGGGAAATGTTAGTAACAGCAGAAAACCAGTAGCCTGGGCAGCAAAGATGGAATGGGTAGGATGACCAAGGAGGAAAGAGACCCTGTTTTAGAAAGAGTGAATTTTTCATGTTTTTCCCCCTATGTGATAAGTTCATTTTCCTTTACTATATCTGACTGCTAACCAAGTTCATTTTAAAATTATAGTCTGCTAAGCCTTTGAAAATTTTATCTGCACTTTCCAGGGTCCAGAGGGACAAATTCCAAAGTGGTAGACCATGACGGAGCCAGAGCTATAACTCTGAACAAGCTGGGCAGGGTTGGTGCCTTCAGCAGCAGGTTTTGACTGACTGTGCTAAGTCAGTTACAATAGACCAGCTGGGTCTCTCCCCCAGGATATGTGATTTAGTAAACTTGCTATGATCCCCATTTGTGACTCTGCCCAAGGGAGCATACAAACAGCTTTACACTGCAATCTCCGTACTCTTTTCCACCATTTCCAAATGGCCTGTTCACCAGCCATCCGCCTCCCACTGCATTTTGGGCTCTCTGCAGAGATCCTGGGCTCTAAAAGGTGACCTTTCATCTTCTCGTGGCAGGAGTCGGGCTTTTGTGGCACTTCTTGGCCAGTAAAATTTTGCTGTAGCATCCATATGATTCCCCGTCTTCTAGGCCTCCCTTCTATGTGGTCTTCTCTCATTTGAAGGTAATTTTCTCCTTAAAGGTAGGACTGTCTTGTATGCTTGTATCTGGATCCCTAGAATTTAGAACAGTGCCTGGCACCTAGTCATTCCTTCATTTATTCACATAGGTGGTGCTTAAACTTTTTTATCTCATTAACCTATGACCTTACTGGTCCATGATCATCTAAGCTACACACCTATCCTCTAATAATAATTATTATATTCTAATATATTCTCTATTCTAATAATAATATATATTCTAATAATAAAAATAATGATAGCTAACATTTCTATAATGCTCATTTGATGCTTACAAGAGATAGCTTCTATTCTTGCCCCCATTTTACAGATGAGGAAACAAAGGCAAGCTGAGGTTAAGTGACCTGCCCAGTGTCACACAGGTAGGAAGTATCTGAGACCAGATTTGAACTCAGGGGCCCAGAGCTCTACCCACTGGACCACCACCTTCTCAAAGAAAAAAAAAAATAAAACAAAATAGTGGCTTGCCTTTCAGTCCCTCAAGCCCCTACAAAGCTCTGGCTTTGAAGCAGGTCTTCAAGCCTGAGATAGTAAAAATAAGTGTAGTGAGTGGACCTACAAAAAAAGGACTGGTCCATCTTATATATATATTTGCTGTAGTTTACCTCAGAAGGCAGTTGGGCAGCTCACTGGACAGAGTTTGGGGGCTGAAATCAAGAAGACCTGAGTTCAAATTTAAATTCTGATACTTACTACCTATGGCACCTTGGCCAAGTCAGTTAACCTCTGTTTGCCTTGGAGGCAGCATGGTGGCTCAGTGGATAGGGTAATGGACCTGGAGTCAGGAAGATCTGACTTCTAATCTGATGCTAGATGCTAGCTGTGTGACCTTAGTCAAATCACTTAACTTCTATTTGCCTTAATCTACTAGGAAAGGAAATGGCAAACCACTTTAGTGGTTTCTTTGCCAAGAAAACCCCATGGATGTTATGGTCCACAGACATGACTAAACAACAACAAATTGTTTACCTCAGCCACCTTCCACAAACTGTTCAACATTCTACAGCTTCAGTCCTCATGGACCCATCACAAATGCCCCAGAATACTCCAGGTAGAGGGGACCCTAACAAAAAGTTTTAATAATATCATAAAGTAGTAGAATATTTTATACAAGATTTAAAAATTTTAAAAGATGTTTTTCAATTGTATTCAACTCATTTATTCATGTTAATTGCATTATTATCCAAAAAATAATTGCTTTGACTTAGGAAGGCAACTGTATCCATATATTTGGATGTGAGTCTGATATTTTAGGAATTCAAAATATTCAAACAAAATTAAGAGTACAATGGTCTGATTCTTCATTTTCTACCTCTTTCTCCTTCTATAAAATTCCTTTTATAGTTCTGCCTTGGTTTTCTCCTTCCCAGTCATTTTCTGGGTGTGGCCAACACTATCTATAAAATATCTGATTTGAGGTTTCTATAAAGTAGAGACTTTAGATATGCTGACTTAGAAGACCCCTTTCCTAGCTGGAATAAGTAGAATGAGTATGTGAAGCAGGGAACAAGGAGCTCAAATTAAATGTATGTCTCAGAAAAGCACTATGATTGAAGAGCAGGTCTCACTGCTCAGAGTTCAGCACCAGATTTATTTTACATGCAGAGCAAGTCTGTGCAAGTTCAAAAGAAGGAGATACCAAGTGCCCTAATTTCCTGAGTTAGCCCAACAGCAGAGCCACTGATCCTCTGGACAATTTTGCCATGGAAAAGCCCTTGAGATGCTTCAAGAACGCAGTACCTCCATCCCTCCCTTACCTTTGCTGCTAAGAAAAGTCTCTGGAGTTTGGAGCTCACCAAAATGGAGTTGCTTCCTGGACTGATGAGGAAAATGAACCAGGGAAATGCTTTAGCTGGTTATATTAACATTGCCTTCTTGATTCATTCTCAATATTTGGGTTAATGCTTTTGTTTTGTTTTGAAGAGTACAGGAGACAACACAGCAGCCTTTGCTAGGATTTGTCTGATACGTAGATTCTAGGCACTTCAGGTCACAACACAATTAGACCATGATCTTGAATGTCCCTACCCCAGCCTTCATCTGGAGAGCTTTTTGGAACCACTGATACTGACTGGATTCATTTCCCAATGCTTGCCATCCACTTAACTTTTCTAACTCACCCTAGTGATAAGGAATCCCAATGGGCAAAGGACAAATCTTCCTCAAGAGATCTTGCTGTCTGCTACCTTATTCCCATGCATCTCAATTTTGCCCTTCAAATTTTCCACTTCAGATCTTCCACTGTGGCTTCTGGAATCCACCTCTCCCCTTCAAGTTCTTCATTGACAGTTGCCATTTTTTCCCCTCCTCCCCCCCCTCCCCCGGGACAATGCATCCCTGGTCATCCCTTCAAATACTGATTGCATCTTTTCTCAGATCCCCCAACACACCAATCGTGGTAGTAGAGACAGAATACTATTTGCTCCTCACTGCTTCTGCCAAACTCTCCATCCACCTCCCTCCTTACCAATCTCTTGTCCTTAAGATTCACAATATCCAAAGTTAGCTTCCAATTTAGTATCTGTTATTGCAGTCCAACAGGACATTCTTCCTATGAGTATGGTGCCTGATTCAATCTTCCTCTCCACCTTAATACTTGTTTTCATACTGGGGGACTTCAACATCCACAATGGTGTTCTCTCAAAAATTCCTGATTGTTCTTTCCTCCATCTACTCAAATCCCAAGCTGTACTCCTCTATCCCAATTCAGGTATACAGTAAGATGATCAGACCCTCGATCTGGCCTTCCATTCCCATGTTCAAGAACTCTCAAATTCTTAATCCAATCATAATCTGTCATTCCTTCTCTCCCTCTTATCTCTACCAGAGCTCAACTCATATTCCACCTTCTGTCAGACACCTTTGCAGATACACCCCCCTGATCCTCACTTATTAATATTTGGTCTTTCAGATTACTTTTATCTACTCTGCAGATCATCTATGTGTTTAGAAGATACATACATATTATTGACGTTATCTCCCCTTTAGGATATATACTCTTTGAAGGAAGGGTACCCCCACAGTTGTGATGACTTTGGTACAAAGTATTACTGATCAAGAACTTGAAACTTGATCTCTCGACATGGAGTAGTCTCTCCCCTTTCCAATTCGTCCTACACTCAGCCACCAAAGTGATTTTCTAAAAATGTAGGTCTGATAATTTCACCATGCCCTTTCCCCACATACACTCAAGAAATCCCAGTGGCTCTCTACTGTCTCCAGGGTGAAATACAAAATTCTCTGTATGGCATTCAAAACCCTTCGATCCCCTAACCCCCTCTTACTTTTCCTTTTTTTTTTTTTAACACCTCATTGCCCAACAAGTACTCTTCAATCCAGTAACATTGGCCTCCTGGCTGTTCCACAAACACCTCATCCAAACAACTCCATCTCTTGGCTCCCATCATTTTCTCTGGTTCTCTCCCTTTGCCTGGAATGGTCTTCCTCCTCTGCTTGTATTCTGTGTAGTGTAAATCTTGAAATCTCTCAGACTTGTGAATGTTAAAAATTTCCCCATCAGGGAATTCTTAATTGGAACAAATTCCCTACTGAGAAACATTCCCCATTTTGATGTGAGAACTCGCCAGGATCAGAAATGGGAGCACCTCTACTCCAACCGTACTTAAGACTACTTTAGGGGAGAAAACTCCTTGCTATGGGAGGACCCCTACTCTACCTGTACTTAAGACTGCTTTAGGAGAGAAAACTCCTTGCTAAACAATGAAAGTAGTTGGACCCATGCTTATAATAAAGCAAGGAGTTCTTTGACCAAGGCCTGTTTTTAGAATTGATACAATGGGATGCTAGGTACCTAAAAGGGTCGGGCAAGTTTTCTCTTGATGAGATTAGTTGACTCAGCTGTGTTTTCTCTAGTTCAGACTTACTGAGGAGATTGGTCGACTTAGCAGGAATTTAGATGGGCAGTCCTTTGGAAAGCGTCCACAGTGATTGGTAGATGTAGGGACTTAGGTGAGGTGACATAGGAGAAAAACCCCTATATAAGAAAAAGCAGAATCTCTTGAGGATATCCTTTTGGAGAAATCCTTTTGGAGGATCTCTGATGAGGACCGCTTGGGAAGAATCTCTTGAGAGAGGCTCTGGAGAAGGGAAGCTCTTGGAGGACAAATCTCTAAGGAGGTCTTGCTGGAGCTCTCTCTGGTGTAGTCAACTGAGATGGAGCTGGCCTGGTGTCACTAGAATCCTTGTTTAGTCAGACCTTGTGGTGAGTGTTAAAAAACTGACTGATTTATCTCTTAAGACTCAGGTCTAGGCCATATTGGCTTGAGGCCCTTCATACTTATTCCTTTCTTACTCTTTCTCTCTTTCTTTGATTACTCATTGTATTGTTAAAACCCAGTTGACTTGGGTATTTGAATAATTGGGAATATTTCCCTGGCGACCACCTTATATTTGATTTAAAAACCAAGACACTGTAGTGAAACATATTTTCTGCGGTCAAATTTACTCACCCTCTCTTATATCTATCACAATTTATATCTTCCACCATTTTAATCACTACAGTTTAAGACCTCAACCATTTTAAATCTTACAGTAGCGACCTCTCTGGCTTCCCAACTAAATTGTCATCTTCTACACAGATCATTCCTCAACCCCTCTTAATCTCAGGACTTTCCTTCTGTTCATTATTTCCTCTTTAGCCTATAGAAAATTTGCTCTGTTTATATTTCCTTGTGTATTGCCTCCTCTATTGGAAAATGAACTCATTGGAGGTAATGACTGTCTTTTGCCTCTTTTTGTACACCCAGGGCTTGCCAAAGTGTCTGGCACATAGTAGGCACATAATAAATGTTGACTGACTGATTGATCAATTGATTCCAAGTATGCCGCCATAACTCCGTGTCTTCCTTTCACAGGACATGATATAAACAAAGAGGCTCCCTGTCTCTCCCTTCAATCTACTGGACTAAAAAAGGTTGTGATCTATAAAGAAAAAAATTATTTTCCCACCATGGTCTGAACTTCAAATGATAAGGATGAGTTAAAGATAATATGAGTTTTAAATGATCCTAGAAGAATCTTAATTCAATATAAAAATAAGCAAAGGGCAAAGACTTCCTGAAATATCCTTGGAATGTTAGCCACTCAATAGGGATGATAAATGATATACATTTTTTGGATTACACAACTGACAGATTTTAAAAGTTAACGTAGTCATATCTGTTAAAAGATAATGACCCTTATTGAAGTGGAATCATTATTGAAGGAGAAGCAGCCTTTGTAATTCTCAAACACATTCAATTAATTTATTTTACTATCATGACAGCAAAATACTTTATTATAAAAGTGCTTTATTATAAACATAAATCAAAATGCTATGGGTGGGCATATTTCAAAGATTATAATCACATTAGGTATTTACTGACAATCTGAAAATTATTTGCCCTTAAATTTAAAAAAGGAGCCAAAATATATTATTTACAATTTCTATGCCAAAACATAGGCTTTTAAAGTATCTAATTAAATTTCAAAGAGCTACTAAACCTATATACATTTTTAGAAAATAGTCCATTGCATGGTGTATATAACTTGCTTATATTTTTTCAATTAACTCCCTCACATGGAAGTTCTGTCTATAATCAATAATCAAACAAATAGGAAAAATAAATGGACTGGATTTGGTTCATACAAGATGGTACTGACTCAGTTTGGTTTGTGACTCTTGTCAAGTGCCAAGAAAGCTGATGGTCTCCTACAGCGACTAAGGAGGGTCACTGCGTGATGCTGACAACTCTTTAAGTAAATCGCAAATTATTTCAAAAGTGAATTTGTCACAGTTCTGAATTTCTCATGTCAGTATGATCAAAGATAGACCAATTTTCAACTCAATTTCACCTCATCCAAACAATTTTTCTCCATGAATCTGTGGTTTTATCCCTGGAAGGAAAGGAAGATTGGTTGTTGGTTGGTCACCGTCCTTTTTTGGAGAGGACCAAAATGATATCACAATGTTGGGTGGGGGGGTGTCAATGTTGTGTGTTTGACTATGGCTGATTGGACCAATACGATTTCAGAAGGCTCTTCCACAGTTAGAGCACAAATTGCCTGTGTGAACATTTGGGATGCAGATAAAATTTAGAGAAAGGAAGAAGACGGTATTGGAACCAGACACTGGTGAGACCTTCCACCAAAGCAGATTACAATCCATCTATGACTTAGTAACTAAGGCTCTAGAGACCAGCCTGAGGTCACACAGCCATTAAGTGCCTCTCGTTGTCACTCAAACCAGTAATGGTGGAGGAGATGTATTTAAACTTGGGTTTTCCTGAAGCTACCCCCAGCATTCTGTCTAGTTAAACCATACTCCTTCTATTTAATTTTCACAGATCAAATTTAAGTTTAAATTACCCTGTTGAGAAAACATCAGTAAAAGAAATAGGGATTGGTATAATTAAATGCAACATTCCCTATCAGCATGTTTGAGCAATCATTGTCATTCAGGCTCTCATTCTGAAAACAGCAAAGATAAAATAACTTGTGTCTCCCCCAGCCCCGAGAAGGCACTTAATAAATGTTTAATCTGAATTCCACTAACATCTTCAGAAGCACCTTTGAGACTTTTGAGCCCATCTAAAAAACCTTCTAAGTCAACATTTAAATTCACTGTACCACAGTGGCTGGCTGCTTAATAGAGTCGCAGAAATAGCTTCATCTGGTATGGCATCCAAGCCCACATGGGGAGTGGTCAAGGATGATTATCCATTCCATGCTTGACTGAGGCATTGATTGATTATTGGGCTGATCTCAACCTGGAAAAAGGTTTCAATGGCATGCTATAAGGCTTCCTTCCCAGTCCTGCTCTTGCCAACATTTATTTTCCCACTGACTTTGAGGAAGAAAGAGATAGGATACCATGAATGTCAGCAGTCTGGGAGGTCTGCTTAATACTCTGGATAACGGAATTAACATGGTACTCCCACCCTCACCCTGCAATCTCACAGGCTGGAATAATCAGAAGTATTTAAGAATGTTAAATTTAAAAGGATAAAAGTCACCCATTTAGTTAAAAAATAACTGTACACGCCTGTGGACACTGGAAGACTAGACAATGGCTTATGTGACTAGGTTTTAGTTACTGAAAGCTCAATATCAATTTAGGTCTGATTAGAGGAAAAACTTCTACCAATGAAAGGTACCTAATTAGTGGGACGGACTGCCTTAAAAAGTGGAGAGTCCCTCTCACTAGAGGTCTATGAGAAGAGGATGAATGAATTTGAAACAGGGAATCTTTTAGGGGCAGAGACTTGACTTAATGGCAGTTAAAATTTCTTCCAGCTCCAACAAGATTAGATTCTCTAATTAATAATTAGCCATGACCAGCCAAAACAAACAGCAATCCCCCACCAAAATGCAACCTATAGTTGCCAGTAGTTAGCTAGTAGTTTCCGGAATATTATTGTTGTTCAGATGTTTTCAGTCTTGTCAATTCTGAGACCCCCATTTTGGGGTCTTCTAGGCAAAGACATAAGAGTGGTTTGCCATTTCCTTCTCCAGTTCATTTTACAGATGAGGAAATGGAGGCAAAAAGAATTAAATGACTTGCCCAGAGTCAAATAGCTAGGAAATGCCCAAGACCAGATTTGAACTCACAAGGATGAGTTTTCCTGATTCCAAGGCCAGTGCTACCCACTGCATCATCTCGCTGCTCTATAATTGGTAATTCTACTGGACATTGCACCATAAACAATCCTGGCCAGACCACATCTGTTCAATTCCAGATGCTTCATGTTCGGAGGGTCATTAACAAACTGCACCATTTCCATAGGAAGTGAGCATCAGTTAAAGGAATGAGGGACAACATTTAACTCAGAGAAGAGGAAGCATGATGGCTGCTTGAAAATATTGGAAGGATTGTCATGTCACAAAGGAGCTGATTTATACTGTTTCTCTCCAGAAATCAGAAGCACCTGGTGGATCCAGGCAATCAGATGTTGGTGCAATGAGACCATCACCACCATCTTACATTTGCACCACAGGTCATAATTTGGAAAGTATTTTACATGCATTATTTTCATGACGTCACGTCTCACAACAACTTTAGGAAGGAAGTTGTAAAACTATTCCTGCTCCCATTTTACAGATGAGGAAAGTAAAAAGTAACCCAGGTGGCATGATTTGATACTTAAAAGCAGACCTTCTGACTTCCAGTGCTCTACGGTCATTTTAAATGATAGGATTCTTAAAATAACTTCATGTGATGGAGATCAATGTTCTTTTAATCAATAGTCACAATGATGGCAAGCTAAGCTTTTTCTTTTCTTTTTTTTTTAAACCCTCACCTTCCGTCTTGGAGTCAATACTGTAATATTGGCTCCAAGGCAGAAGAGTGGTAAGGGCTAGGCAATGGGGGTCAAGTGTCTGGGAAGTGTCTGAGGCCAGATTTGAACCTAGGACCTCCTATCTCTAGGGCTAGCTCTCAATCCACTGAGCTACCCAGCTGCCCCCCAAGCTAAGCTTTTAATCCAAGTGCTTTATCATTCTTTTTCCTCCAGAAGAAATGCAGGTTTCTTTTTTTCTCTTTGTGAAATATTAGCATTCTTTTCCTTTCTTGTCACTCATTAGAGTAATTTCCAGGTCTGTAGTGACTTTGGGGCATATCCAAATATCCTTCAATGCAAAGCTAAAGACTAATCTACTGCAAGAAATCTTTTCTGGAGAGTCCTACACCATTCTTCTACTTTCATAATTCTCTAATACTTACTCAGGAGCAGCTAGGTAGCTCACTGAATTGAGTGCTTAGAAGCAGGAAGGCTCATGTCTGTGAGTTCAAATCCAATTTTAGGCACTTCCTAGCTGTGTGACCCTGGGCAAGTCACTTACTCCTATTTGCCTCAGTTTCTTCATCTGTAAAATGAGCTGGAGAAGGAAATGGGAAACCACTCCACTATCTTTGCCAAGAAAACCCCAAATGGCATCACATGAAGAATCAGACATAACTGAAACAACTCAACAAAAACCCTTAGCTATGGTGGCTCAGTGTATGGAAAGCAAAGCCTAGAGATAGGAGGTCCTAGGTTCAAAGTTAGCCTCTTACACTTCCTAGTTGTGTGTAGAGCTGGGCAAGTCGCTGAACCCCCATTGACTAGCTCTTAGCTCTTCTGCCTTGGAGCCAATACTTAGTACTGACTTTAAGATAAAAGGTAAGGGTTTAAGGACACTTACCTCACCAAACCACCCAACAGGTACTGTGTGCTAGCAAAACACAAAGGGTTTTAAGATAATTATTGGGCCATAATTCTTAATAGAAATTCTTAGAAGTTCAAAAGCAATTGAATAATAATAATATGTAGGCTAAAAGAGAGATGGAATGTTCTATCTTGCTAGAAAGTCATTACACAAAGCCTGACCCTTTCTAATGGCACATTAAACTAATCGTGATGTACTATCAATACAAGGTCAAGAGAGATCAGAGAAGCTATTAGGCAGTTGGATTCCAGCCTTCTCTCTCACCTGATCTCCAAATCCTTTAAGAAATTCTCCACCATTCCCTTAGAACTTCAGTCAAAAAGCATCCCCTTTCCAGCTCCCATTTTCTCTTTTCCTGTGAGTCTCATTCAATTGCCCATCTTTCCTGCCACTTCCAGATCAATGCTTATATTAGGACTGGCAATATGATGAAATGGAAAAAGTTGAGGGAAGAAGAATTTATTAAGGGCTAGGTCCTGTGCTAAGCCCTTTACAAATATCCTCTTATTTAATCCTCACACGAACAGTCCAGAAGCTATTATTACCCCCATTTTGCAGCTGAGAAAACTGAGGTAAATAGGTTAAGTGACTTGCCCAAGGTCACACAGCTAGCAAGTATTAAAGGCTGGATTTGAACTCAGGACTTTCTGAGTTCAAGTCCAGAACTCTATTACTATACTACCTAATTAGTTATAGCCTTAGATTTGGAGTCAAATAACATGGATTCAGTTCCTAACTGCTATTCACTAAAGTCTTTTGGTGAAACTTGGGCAAGTAACTCCCCTCTGGATTTCATTTTTCTCATCAAAAGTATCAGAAAGGCTGAATAATCATCGCTAAAGTCTCTTTCAAGGGTAGCTAAGTTGTGCAATGCTAAGCCTGGAGTCAGGAAGATCTGAGTTAAAATCTAGCATGAGACACTACCTGTGTGACTGGGGCAAGTAAGCTCTGTTTGTAAAATGGGGATAATATTGGCACCTAACTTGCAAAGTTTAGGTGAAAAATTAAATAAGATAATAATTATAAAAGGCTTAGCACAGTGCCTGGCACATTTTAACTGGCACTATATAAATGAACACTGTAATAATAATAATTATCAGCATTATTAGTAGAAATCTGTGATTGTACTCGCCTACTATTCTGTAGTTTAATGAAGATGTTCATTTCCTTCTATTCTCTCTTATAGAGTTCCTTCCATAAGTAGTTTGAAAAGGTCCTCAACTGAACTTTAAATTTTATTCCCTTGATGAGTCAAATCAAGAATCAGTATTTATAAAGAAACTATCACGTACAATATTCTATTAGATATATTTAAAAAACAACAACAACAACAACAACCTTACCTTCTGTCAATACTAAGTATCAGTTCCAAATCAGAAGACAAGTAAGGGCGTAAGCAACTGGAGTTACGTGACCTGCCCAGAATCACCCAACTTGGATGTATATGGGGTCAGATTTCAACTCAGTTTCTCCTGATTTTAGTCCTGGCTCCTAGACATCCCTAGATATACTTTTTAATGATCAGTGTTTTAGTATTTGATTTGTAGTCTTGATATTTTAAAAAAATTCTAGACTTCAAATTATATTAATTTGCTTTGTTAAAATTCCTATTTTATTGTTTAATCAAATATCAGGAAGGAATGATTGATTTGGTTAATTCACAGCAAAAGATAAATGAACTACTCATTAATTGGGAGACTGTCTAAATGGACTTCCTAACTAGCATAATCTTGATTTGAGTATGGTTTAGAAGGCAATAGACAATTGGACTATAAATTCTGATTCCACAAGTTTTAGCACCTAACTAACCATACAAGAGCTTTGTCAACTAAAATCCTAACTCAAGTCTAGCATTTATTAAACATCTACTACATCACTAAATAGTTAACAGAGCTCTAGAACTGGAGTTAGGAAGACTTGAATCCAAATCCAGTCTCAGATACTTACTAGCTGTAGGACCCTGGCCAAGTCACTTAACTCTATCCTCATCTGTGAAATAAACAAGAGAAGGAAATGGCAAACCACTCCAGTGCAATTTCAAAGAAAGTTCCAAATGGGATTCTGACACCTTTCTTAAAGAGTCCTGGTTATGGAAATCATGATCCTAAAGCAATAAAAGGGCATCTTTCAGAAATCATAGATTTAAAGGACCATTGCATGGATAGGTATTAGAATTGCTTTCTTTGGCCCTAAAGAGTAGAACCCAGAGCACTGAAGGAAAAGCAGCTAAGAAAAGGACAAGTTAGGACTGAAATCAGGATGAATTTACTAACAATGACAGCCAGCCAAAAGTAGAATGAACTGCCTGAGAAAAGAAATATTTTTTCCTTAGATGGGAGGTCTTCAAGCAAATGCTGGATGGCCATTTGGTGGAGATATAATCATAGATTTAGAATTGAAAGGTATTTACTGTGGATATTTAAAACATTTAAATAATAATAATGATGAGTTTGATTATAAGGAATGACTCATACCCCTGCTAACTCTAGCAGCAGAGGACCATGGCTTCCATTCCAGAAGAATTCCTTGTAGCCCTGATGAGATCCTTTGAACAGATATAGTCTAATGAAGAATGCCCTGCCCTTGTTTGTGGTGGCAAAAAAATTGGAAAACGAGGGGATGCCCTTCAATTGGGGAATGGCTGAACAAATTGTGGTATATGTTGGTGATGGAATACTATTGTGCTCAAAGGAATAATAAAGTGGAGAAATTCCATGGGGACTGGAACGACCTCCAGGAAGTGATGCAGAGCAAGAGGAGCAGAACCAGGAGAACATTGTATGTATAAACTGATGCATTATGGTACAATCGAATGTAATGGGCTTCTCTACTAGCAGCAATGCAATGAACCAGGACAATTCTGAGGGACTCATGAGAAAGATGCTCTCCACATTCAAAGAAAGAACTGTGGGAGTAGAAACTGAGAAGAAAAACAACTGCCTGATCACATGGGTCGATGGGGATATGGTTGGGGATTTAGACTCTAAACGATAACCCTAATGCAATTATCAATAATATGGAAATGGGTCTTGATCAATGACACATGTAAAACCCAGTGGAATTATGCATCGGCAACAGAAGGGGGCTTGCGGGAGGACTGGGAAAGAACATGATTCTTGTAACCATGGGAAAAGATTCTAAATTAATTAAATAAAACTTTTAAAACATCCAAATAAATAAATAAATAAAAACTCTGCTCATAGCCTCTGGGGACCATTTCTCCTTCTGGGTGGGACTTAGACCAGCATTCGTGCTTAACTTTTCTCTCTCAATAAATACAATCTCATAGACTATCACTTTGCACATAGTAGTTTCTCTATAAAGCTCTGATTTTTTTTTTAAACCCTTACCTTCCGTCTTGGAGTCAATACTGTGTATTGGCTCCAAGGCAGAAGAGTGGTAAGGGCTAGGCAATGGGGGTCAAGTGACTTGCCCAGGGTCACACAGCTGGGAAGTGTCTGAGGCCAGATTTGAACCTAGGACCTCCCATCTCTAGGCCTGGCTCTCAATCCACTGAGCTACCCAGCTGCCCCCTAAAGCTCTGATTTAAAGACAGATTTGTTTTCAAAATTATTTTCCAAGTTAACAAAGGGGTTTTAGAAGTCAACTGATCCAATTTCCCTCAGGAGGCAACTTGCCCAATATCATACATATTAAATGGAAGAGTTAGAATCTGAATTCACATACTCTGATTCCAAATCCTACTCTACAACTTTCTATCTGTTGTTTAGTCATTTCAGTCAGGTCTGACCCTTTATGGCTCCATTTTGGGTCTTCTCGACAAAGATACTGGAATGGTTGGCCATTTCCCTCTCCAGCTCATTTACAGATGAGGAAACTGAGTCTAACAGTGTAAAGTGACTAGCTCAGGGCCACACTGCTAAGTGTCTGAGGCCAGATTTGAGTTAGGAAGATGAGTCTTCTTGACTTCACACCCAGCACTCTGTGCAGTTGGCCACCTAGGTGGTACTATTCCATACTACTACCTCATTTGGTATAGAGGTGATTTCTCTTTCCAGCATGGTTTGGTCCAGATGGCCACTGGGCCTCTCCACTGAGGTCCTTTCCAATCCCATGAATCTGTGTGCATGGCATCCCACAGAAAGCTGGGAATGCAGAATGTATTATAAGGCTCATTTGTTTCCCCCCCATAGAAATGACATTTGCAATATGTTTGGGGTTCTTTGGATGGATATATAAGCAGAAAGAAATCAACAAATACCATTAAATTTTTTCATCCTCTCAGTTGAAAAAGAAAAAAAAAGTTAAAAAAACAAATACAATTTAAGCATGACTGACTCAAAACAGTGCTTACAAAGCCACCCTTCAAATTAGATCTGAAACAACAATAAACATCATTACTACACGAGGAAGAAAATTAATGGAGAATATTATAGTTTATTACTGGAAACGGGAAACACAGGGTTCCAAACACAATCTGGCTCATAACACCAAAAAGTATAAGGGATTCTGAGGAGAAAAATGAATACAATGAGCTCTGTTGATTACTGCAACGTGGGAGGTGGGAAGGAAGGAGGACAGAATGTCCAAAAGAAAGTACAAGTTAGAAAGAAGGAGAAAACTACAACTATGGCATGAGAGGGCACTGGGTACCATGATTCAGGTTATGTTATTAAACTCTGCATAGAATTTTACAGCTAAAGTGCGTGTATACACACACACACACACAAAATACAAATCCATATATACACATATACATGTATGTATGTAGACATGTGTATACGACATGCATACATATAGGTATTCTACCTATTTATATAGCATTTTATATGGTACATATAAATTATATGTGTGCATTTATACACACACAGTTTTACAAAAGTTTAAGTGGGATTCTAAGTTTTAGCAGCTCAAGAGTGGGGCAGCTAGGGGGCTCAGTGGATAGATAGCGTGCCTGGTTTAGAGATAGGAGATCCTGGGTTCAAATCTAGCCTCGGACACTTCCAAACTGTGTGGCTCTGGGCAAGCCTTAACTTAGCAATTTAACCCCCATTGCCTAGCCCTTACCACCACTCTTCTGCCTTGAAACCAATACATAGTATTGATTCTAAGATAGAAGTTAAGGGTTTAAAAAATATATGCTATTGAGGGCAGCTAGATGGCTGGATGGCAAGTCTAGAGTCAGAAGGTCCTAGGTTCAAATTTGATCTCCCACATAAAAACTAGCTGGGTGTCTCTGGACAAGTCACTTAACCTTACCTTTACTGCACATCTACCCAGGAAACTATTAATTCTAAAGCAAAAGGTAAGAATTAAAAAAAAAAAAGAATTCAGCATTAACTGAATTTATTAGAGGCAAAAGAGTTTCATGTATCCTACTAAATATACTATTTCTAGCTCTTAAATTGTTTACAAGGTGTTCAGTTAATAATGAGTAACAAAAGAATGGCAACATTCCTCCCAAGTAAATCTATTTATTTAATGCAAGATTTATTCTTTAAGCTTCCTGCCTCAGTGATTTCCCTGGGAGTGTTTCTCCCATTTCCTCTTCCCTTCACCTGTCTCTCAGGTCCCAATTAAAGGCTTTCTTCCTTCAGGAAGTTTTCAGGGGCATTTTTCAACTTAAAGAGCTCTCCTCCTGCTCTGAGTTAACTGCTATCACTTATTGTCTCTATCACTAAGCTGGCAATTAATCAGATACTGCCTTTACCATCTTACTTTATTTACTAGCTATGAGCATCAAGCCTCAGGTCTCCATGAGTTCAAATTTGACTTCATAAACTTACTAGCTGTGTGACCCTGGGTAAGTCACTTAACCCTGTTTGCCTCAGTTTCCTCACCTGCAAAATGAGCTGGAGAAGGAAAAGGCAAACCACTTCAGTATTTATGCCAAAAAAAAAATCCCAAGTGGACTCACAAAGAGTTGGACACTGCTGAAATGACTGAACAACAACAATATAAATGTAATATTGTTATTTAAATCAATACAAAATGAAAAAAACCCAATGCTTTTGTTTTCCTCTAAGATTATCTTTTTCCTATATATGTATGTGTGTGTACTGTTTGTACACAGTTGTTGGCATGTTAAGTCTCTCCAAGGCAGGGATTGTTTTTTCCCTTTCTCTTTATCCCCATAGTTTAGCACAATGCTGGCACATAGTAGGTCCTTAATAAATATTAGCTATTCATTTATTTTTTTCTCCAGTATAATCACTGAACTCTAAAAAAAAGCTACCACTATTATCCATCTATACATTATAGCACTGGTGTTCCCATTATACCTAATAATTATGATCTATTTACAAGGTAAGTAATTGGCACAACAAAGACCAAATCACCCAAAAAGTGCTTGAGTCAGCAAAAACTAAGTCACTTGCCAAATGAAAAGACAACTGCCAAAGGCAATACCGGGTTAGAAATATAAACTCATTTGTAAAATCTTGCACAAGAAGTTAGATAATAATTACATCAGCATTGAACACTGACTTCCTTTAAAAGAAAACTCAAAGAATTATGGTCAACCTTGCCCTAAAGTTGTCACCCATAAAATCCAACTTTGTCCTACCTTCTGTCAATGTGGAAACCTAGAGATCCCCAGTGTATTTAGTTGGGAGGTAGAAAGCCCAGGTTTTGACCTTGTCACAGGAGAGGTTTCCCCCTGAGGGAAGGTCCCACTTCACCAGCCAATAGACATCCACTTCAGGTGGGAGCTAAGCCCAAACTGAAGCCAAGGGACTCTGGTGCAGTAGGTAGTGCATCAGTCTTGCAAACTGAAGGTGCTGAGTTCGATCTTTGGTGGATTGAGAGCCAGGCACAGAGATGGGAGATCCCTGGGGTTCAAATCTGGACTCAGATACTTCCTAGAGGTATGACTCTGAGCAGGTTACTTAACCCTCATTGCCTTACCCTTAGAACCACTTATGTCTTTAAAAAAAATTTTTTTGGACCCTGGGCAAGTCACTTGACCCCCATTGCCTAGCCCTTACCACTCTTCTGCCTTGGAGCCAATACACAGTATTGACTCCAAGACGGAAGGTAAGGGTTTAAAAAAATTTTTTTTATTTTATTTATAAGTAGAGTCAGCTTAAGGCTTGGAGTATTAGTGCATGTAGAACTCTGAAGGGCAAAAGGTTGTAATATCAATCGATGTCAATTAGTATTCTGATATAAGAATTGTAACTTACAGGGATGTAAACTTGAAAGCAAGGGTTGGTTTTTTAATCTGACCATCTGTCTTAGAACCAATAGGAAGTATTAGTTTCAAGGCAGAAGAGTGGTTGCTGGGTTTGTACCCCAAAGAGATAATAAGGAAGAAGACCTGTACAAGAATATTCATAGCTGCACTCTTTGTGGTGGCCAAAAACTGGAAAACAAGGGGATGCCCTTCAATTGGGGAATGGCTGAACAAATTGTGGTATATGTTGGTGATGGAATACTACTGTGCCCAAAGGAATAATAAAGTGGAGGAATTCCATGGAGACTGGAACGACCTCCAGGAATTGATGCAGAGCGAGAGGAGCAGAACCAGGAGAACATTGTACACAGAGACTGATACACTGTGGTACAATCGAATGTAACGGACTTCTCTACTAGCAGCAATGCAGTGATCCAGGACAATTCTGAGGGACTGATGAGAAAGATGCTATCCACATCCAGAGGAAGAACTGTGAAACCAGAAATGCATTAGAAAAATATATGATCAATCACATAGTGCAATAGGGATGTGATTAGGGTTTTGATGTTAAAAAATTGCTCTACTGCAGATATGAATAACATAGAAATAGGTTTTTAACCAGAGAAACTGCTTGTCAGCTCTGGGAGGGGGGAGGAGAAGGATTATGAATTATGTAACCATGGAAAAATATTCTAAATAAAAAAAAATTTTAAAGACATAAGTGGTAAGGGTAAGGCAATGAGGGTTAAGTAAGCTGCTCAGTCACACCACTAGGAAGTATCTGAGTCCAGATTTGAACCCCAGGGATCTCCCATCTCTGTGCTGCCTGGCTCTCAATCCACCAAGCTAACTAGCTGGCTGCCTCCAAAAAATACCAAATTTTCAAATATAACTCCATTCCTTCCCTCTGTCAATTATTTCCAACTTATTCTGCTTTTAGCTTGTTTGTAGATGGTTGTTTACAGGTTGTCTCCCCCATTAGAGGGTGAGCTCCATGAGGGCAGAGAATTGTCTTTTATTGTGCCTAGCATATTATAAGTGTTTAATGAATGTTTATCGGTTGACTGCAGCTGGGTTTTATTTTTTTAAGACAATGACTAAGCACAGTACAGGTGAAAAGGATCTGTAAAACACAGTGGAATCTATTACAATGTATTCAAATTATCAAATTGGACACAACAGGTAAAGAAAAATATCTGGAGGGAAATATGTACCCCATTATAAATCAGGAGAGAAATGTGGAGATTAGACTCCTAGAAGCATTGCATATTAAATGAACAGTAAATAACTCAAACTCAATAGAAGCAAATATAGTACTTTTGTTATTATTACCACATAATTTAAACTGTCATCTTGATGGATGGGATGAATGCTGCTTATTCCAAAAAGACTTTCATGCCAATTTTTTCCTGCTACCTGCAACATGGTATTTGTAAACTGTACAATCAGTCACAAAATGAGGACAGCCTTCTAGCAGTGCATTTAAATAAGTGAATATTCAGGTTGAAAAAATTTTTTTTCAATTCATTGACCTAAATATTACAAAGCATGTAAATGAAACACTGCCATGAATTACACACATAGAGGGTGATGAGGGAAGCACTGAACCCAGAAATGATGGGAACATCTAATGTGCTCTAATGAGTAGGGGGCCCCCGCACATTTATTCTGCAGATTTTCCAAACTTAAAATCTCACAGAATCAGTTTTATCTGCCATAAAACAGTTATCACATTGATGACATGATGACATTGATAGTTTAAAATGCTGGATGAATGACATGGTAGACACTATTCCATCTTATTATATATATTGTTATTCAGTCGGGTCTTTTTGTGACCCCATGGAGCACAGTACAACAACACTGTGGGGCTTCCTTGGCCAAAAAAAAAAAAGGAATGGTTTGCCGTTTTTTTTCATCAGAGGTTAAATGACTTGCCCAGGGTCACAGAGCTAGTGTCTGAGGCAGGATTTGAACTCAGGTCTTCCTGACTGAGATTTCATATATGTGTGTGTGTGTGTAAACACATATACATACACATCTATCTCTCTCAGACATACATGTGTTCACAGGTCAATAGATGGATATATTCTTTAATTAATGTTTGTTTTACCTCCTCATTTCACATATTCATTTTGTAATAATATTAAGGGGAAAAGATTGCTTTCTCAACAAAATTCAATCCAACTACCTTTCTCCCCAACCCTGCTTTTTTTCCCCCAGCAAATTCTAGAAGAGGCTTCTTTAAACAAAAAGGCATTTGTCCTTACCAGAACACACACCAGGTTGAACTAGAGGAAACTTGGCTGCTTGCCACTGGGTACTTGGGAGAGGAGGAGAGAATTTGTTATCATTTACTCCTCTAATCTTGCCTAGAGACCTCAAAGCCTTATTTCTATTTCCTTCCTACATCCCCTGGGGGATAGGGTGATAGGGCTGTTTTGTCAACCATGATCTGGGACTGTAGCAGCTGCCTAGAATTCTTTCCTGCAATCAAAAATGCTTAAACCATAACCTCCAAACTTGAGGAAAGAAAATCCTAAAATATACACCATCTTTCAGTGATTTGCAAATCATCCTGTCCCTGTCTGTGACACAGGCAGCTTGAATCAGTCTTTATTCTGAAGAGTAAATAATTGCTAAAGGAAGGAGGAAATGTTTAGACATCTAGATTCTGATTAACTGATATTAGTATGAAGCTCTGAGTGAGGTGTGGTGGTTTAGTAAATAAAGTAAGGATTTCAAAGGTTAAAGAAGGTTACTGAGTTTGGTTAAGGATCCCTGTGACAAGTCCAGCTATTTTCTTCCTCAGCAAGCATTTTGTAAGTGATTACAATATGAAATGTAATGTCGGGAACAATGCAAAATTCTGGGAATATAAAGAAAGCAAAAAATACTGTCTCCATCCCTCAAAGAACTCATATTCTAATGGAGTAGGAAGCATGTAAAAAAAAACTATAAATATGCAAGGTACAGGAGGAAAGGTCCTCAAAAAAAATCTCTTGCTAATTTCAGAACTCAAAAGGGGACAGCGATAACTAAAGCAATAAGGTAATACCTATAGACTACTTCATTTAAATAAGGAACAAATTATATTTGATTATTCTCATTTTCAATTAGGTAGCATATTATAGTGATTAAATATTTATTAAGATTGAGGACTTCAACACCCCACTGGGTCCTGCCAGGGTCCATCAGAGGACAGAATCAATTTCCTTGTAATTGTGCAAGAATAAAAGAGACCAGATGTCAGACTCCAAAATGGACAACAAGGAAACTAAGTTAGAAGCCGCTGACTGAGGCAGATCATAAAAACTGAAACTAGCCACCCCATCCAGGTAGGCAACTATCATAGCATACAGATTACAAATGTGACTGGACCAAAAAAATCTCTACCCAACTCATCCAAAGGTAGCTGACAAGAATGGCCACAGCACAAAGATTCAAACTGAAGTTAAAAACATGAGTAATCAGAAGAAAAAGATGGCTAGCAATAGCCATCCTATTTCATTCTATACTTCACATTTATTAGGTGAACTTATTTTTAAAATAAATTTTATTAATGTTTTCTGTTCTTACATCACCTAGATTTCCACCCGCATTCTTCCCCATTCTCAGAGTGCCATTCCTTATAATATTGCTTTTTTTTTTTTTAAAGGAGGTAGTTAGGTAGCTCAGTGAATTGAGAGCCAGGTCTAGAGATGGGAGATCCTGGGTTCAAATATGGCCTCAGACATTTTCTAGCTATGTGACCCTGGGCAAGTCATTAATCCCTGTTAACTAACTCTTACCACTCTTCTGCCTTGAAACCAATACACAATGCTGATTCTAAGACAGAAAGTGTGAGGGTTTAAAAAAAAAAGAGAAAAATCAGCAAAACTGATCAACAGATTCCCCCCAAAATCTAGCATCATAAGCAAATGTTCTATACCTATGGTCCCAACTCAGCAAAGAAGTAGGAGGAGGTATTTCCCCATTGTTCTTCTTGAGCCATACTTGTTCTTTAAAATATTTGAGGGTTCAGTTGTTTTATGAGGTTTTTTACACTTATAGATATTATATAGATTATCATCCTATTTCAGCTTATTTTATTTTGTATCAGTTCATATGTCTTTTCATGATTCTCAGTATTCATCATAATGATTATTTCTTAAAGCTTAATAATAGTTCAGTACACGCATGTACCACAATTTATTTACTTACTCCCCAGTAAATCTATTGTTTCCAGCTCTTTACTATGGTAAAGAATTGCTAAGTCTTTCTTTTATCTTATCTTTCCATCTTTTATCTTTTTTCCTATACCTCCTAGAGGTGTCTGCCTAATGAAGTGGTTCCTGGGTCTAAGGGTAAGGTATATTTTAGTCACTTTATTTGCATTTATTCTAGTTTTCAGGGCAAGGTAGGTGAGGAAGTAGATAGAGTCCTAGGCCTGAAGGCAAAAAGATTTGAATTCAAATCCAAGTACTTAATAAGCAGTGTGATCCTGGGCAAGTCACTTAACCCTATTCAGTTTCCTTATCTGTAAAATGAGCTATAGAAGGAAATGGTAAACTCTTCTAGTATCTTTGCCAAAAAATTCCAAACTGGGTCACAAAAAGTCAGATGTGACCAAAACAAAAGAACAATCACAAGAATTGCTTTCTAGGTGGGTAGACAAATTCACAACACTACCAATAACCCAATGGTGTGTCTGACTTTTCATAAATCCTCCAGCGTTATTTCCATATTCTGTCATCTTGGCCAATTTGTTAGGTCATAAAGTGCAACCTCTGGGTTGTTTTGGTAAGCACTTCATTACTGATGTGGATATAATCATCAATAGTTTAACTTTCTTTTGAGAATTGTTTGTTCCTCTCCTCTACTGGGGAATAATTTTTAGTCTTATGTAATTCTAACTGTTGTCTATTTATCTTAGATAGCAATCTCTTATCAGAGATACCTGATATAAAGATTTTTTTTTCCCCAGTCAACTGTTTCAGTAGAGAAACTAATTTTTTTTTATCTATTTACTTTTTCAGTTACAGGTAGAAATCATTTTTTATAACTGTTTTCTGACATTTTAGGATTCAGATTTTCTACCTCTTTCCCTTCTCTTCTCTGAGGCAGAAAAGAATCGGGTATAGATTATGACAGTACTTTCATGCATTACTTGTTTCCATAGTGCTCATGCTGTGATAGAAGAAACATATCACATGTACAATAAAAATCTCTTGAAGGAAATAAAGTGAAAAACAATCTGCTTTGATCTGCACTTACACTCTAATAGTTCCTCCTTGACTGTGGACAACATTTTCATCATGAGTCAATTTTGGCTATCTTGGAAACTTGCTTTTGCTGATAGTGGTTTAGTCCTTCCAGTCAATCATCATGTAATATTTCTGTTACTGTTTACACTGTTGTGGTTCTGCTCACTTCATTTTGCATCAGCTCATATAAGTTTTTCCAGGTTTTTCTGAATTCATTCTAGTCATCATTTCTTCTGGCGCAATTGGATCCCATCACATCCATAAAACACAACTTGTTCATCCATTTCCCAGGTGATGGACAACCCCTCATTTTCCAATTCTTTGCAACTACAAAATGAGCTGCTAAAAATATCTTGATATGGGTGGGTCCTTTTGCATTAGAGACAACTTTCATCAGTTTCTTCTACATAAGCTTTCAGAGGGATTTTTTCACTCTCCTATTTCTATATTCAGATTTGTTGCTAGCTACCAATGAACAGTTCTTCTGAAGCTCTATTAATCTACTCGTTTTGAATGCCTTGCTGTCATTGTATTGACTCCATCATAAAAAAGTTGGCTTGGCTCAGCCTATTCGAGAGATTCTTGCTGTCAGACTGGATCTGGATTCTGGGGTAGGTCTCTCTCATGAAGCTACATGTAAAAAATACAAGATGCATGCCTTGGTCCCATAGCTAGAGTACTGGTAGACTGTTTCTTCAACACTATGATCCTATCATCACTAAGAAAGGGAAACAATCGCTTCTAGAACAGCAAGATTTGGCTGCACAAAATTGGAAAGGAAAAAAAGGTCTTGGAAAACAGATAATAAAAGAGACCTCCCTCCTCATAGCAGAGAACTAGTAAGAAGAATGTATAGACAGGCTCTCAGACATGGCCCCTCCCTGGGTTAGATATGTATGTTTAATGATATCTCTTTCTTTGTTACAAAGGAGCGTTTAACAAAGAAGAAGGGGAAGGGATTTATGCCCCTAGAATTGACTGATATAAAGACAAAGAGAATCACTGCCACATTCAAAAAGATATCCAGCTGCAGAAATCTCAAAATAACAGGCAGTCAAGCCCACAAAGTCCTAAAACAAAGCCCTGATCTAGCCCCTCTTTTAAATCCATGTTTTGTAGAGCCTAGATTAAGTTGCTTATAGCCTCAGGGAAAGGAGAGGGCAGGAAGGGAGCCAGAAATTTTGGAACTCAGAATTTTGGAAAATGAAATGCTGAAAATTGTATTTGCCTGTAATTGATGGGAAATAAAATATTAAATATACATATATATTTTAATAAATACATGTTTGTTAGATACCGAAATTAAGTTGAGAAGTGGAAGACTAGGGGAATGGAATGTGTATAGGTTGCCAGACAATGATTAGTGAATGGGCTGGTTTTCTTTCATTGTCATCATTATGACAACAATAATAACAGCTAGCATTTCTATAGTGCTATTATATTACAAAGGGTTTTACAATTATGATTTAATTTGATTCTCACAACACTCATGGGAGGTATATATTATTACTATCCCCATTTTACACATGAGGAAACTGAGGCAAGTGGAAGTAATTACTGTGCAATTTGGTGGTGTTATACATTTTACAGAATCGGAAACTGAGGCAAACATAGGCAATCACTGTGTAGTTTAGTGATGTTATTATCCATTTTACAGATGAGGAAACTGAGGCAAGTATATACTATCATCAAGTGGAAGTAATCACTGTGCAATTTGGTGGTGTTGTACATTTTACAGAATCGGAAACTGAGGCAAACATAGGCAATCACTGTGTAGTTTAGTGATGTTATTATCCATTTTACAGATGAGGAAACTGAGGCAAGTATATACTATCATCAAGTGGAAGTAATCACTGTGCAATTTGGTGGTGTTGTACATTTTACAGAATCGGAAACTGAGGCAAACATAGGCAATTACTGTGTAGTTTGGTGATGTTATTATCCATTTTACAGATGAGGAAACTGAGGCAAGTATATACTATCATCTTTATGGATGAGGAAACTGAGGCAACCAAAGATTTAAGTGACTTACCCAGCATGGCACCAGATAATGAGTGTCTGAGGCTGGATTTGAACTCACCTTTCTGACTCAAGCTATAGTGCCACTGCTCCACCTAGTGTTTTCTCTTTGTTACAAGGTAACATTAAGTGGAGTTTTGTGCCAGGGAAAAGGATTATGTGTGTGAATCATTGTGATTTAAAAACAATAACAACACAACCCCACTCCCCCAACAATAACATATACATACATGCTGTCCCAAAAGTCTTGGTGTAGTTTAGAGAGAGAAAAGCCTAAAATTGCACCAAGACTTCTGAAAAACCATGTATAAGTTATAATTATACATATGTGTATGTTTTAACAATAAAATATGCCTGGAATATGAATAAGATTCTTTGTTTAAGATCAAATTTCTTAGGTAAAAAAGTTTGGCATGAAGATGGACATCGATAATTTATATTATTATCTACATCTATTTTGGAGCTAACATTTAATCATGATAATGAGGAGGAGGAGGAGGAGGACGAACATTTATTTAGTACTCACTATGAGCCAACTACTATGCCAAATACCATTTGCATTTTGCAAATATTATCTCATTTGATCCTAGCAACACCCATGGGAGGTAGATGTTATTATTAACCCCATTTTACAGATGAGGAAACTAAGGCAAACAGAGGGAGTCACTGTGTAGTTTGGTCCTACATCCTGGAGACAAATGTCTCTGTTGAGTAGTAATCTGTAGGTGTGATTTCTGCCTTAAGTATGCTGCTGTCTATCTACTCCACGCCGAGGGATTCTGAAGTTTTCAGCACTAGTTCAGATGGAGAATCTTAGAGGAGGTCTTGATGGAATGGGAGCGGGCTTCCTCACACATGCTTAGAAGAAAGACAACCCTAAAATAGAGCTTGAATTAGGGTTAGATTTAATTTTTAAAACTTTCTGTCTTGACTCACTCTACTTTCCAAAGCTAATCACCCTTGTTATTGCTTTATTCTGCCTCCGATCAGATTTTAAGATAGATGCCAAGCAAATGGTACACTGGTACCAACTTATCCTAGAGGTGGCACTGAGCATTCAGAAGAATTCACTTCTGAAATAGTCTGGAAACAGAATGAACCCAGGAGCAGCTGGGTTCAAATCTGACCTCAGATACTTTCTAGCTGGGTGATCCTGGGCAAGTCACTTAACCCCCATTGTCTAGCCCTTACTGCTCTTCTGCCTTGGAACTTTAAATTTTAAAAATTAATATCTAATACTCCAAGTATCATATCTAATAAGGTTTATTAATATTTAACTTGAAGCAAAAGGGAAATAAAAGGCTAGAGAAAGAGATAGAGCTCACCAGGCTCCCATGTGAAAAAGAGAATGAAGGAGGTGTTACCAACAGCTTAAAAACCATAATGTAAAGGAAGCAGGTAAACAGAAAGGGAAAAAAGGAACCTTGGGATGAGGGGAGAATTCTGGGAGATGAAGTCCAAAGGATACAAAATTTCCACTTATACAGAACCAATATGCTTGTATCAATTCCAAAATGGAAGGTAAGGGTTTAAAAAAAAAAGGTAAACAGTAACAGAGTCAAGCCCATAGGATGGCCAGAAAATAACTTTCATCCCTGTCTGTTAGAAGGAATGGGGAAAGAGAAATTGGTCAGAAGGCTGGTTAAATAAGAGTTAATTCACTCTTTTCTCAGTCTCCTTTTTCTGATTGGTTAGTTAGCCTACCTACCCACTTCCCAAATGCTATAATTGACTTATGAGTCTTAGGAATCCTGGGAGAAAAAGATGAGAGTAAGCCCACAATTTAAATTAACTTGAATAATATTGCCTATCTTCTAGGTACAGAAAAGGCAATCCTGTCACCAAAACATACCTTACAGGTTCTCTTGGTCCTTAATATCTCTCCAACGGGAGACTTAAAATTCATAATGCCTATTTTCCAACAGTTTCCCAGCTAGTAAATTTCAGTCATGTGACTGTATGGCCATTTCCACTATATTTAATCTAAGCACACATGGGTAGTAAGCTCCTAAATGGTTGACTGATTAAAAATGGGAAAAATTAATGCTGGTTGCTCTTCAAGAAATGTTTAACAGGAAGAACAATGGAAAACTAAACAAATACCTGGCAAGAGTTACTGATGCACGGCTTATTATATAAAATCACAATATTAGCAATCCTATCCCAGCAGTTCCCATCTGGAGGAGCTCAGGGCCCTTGGAATTCGGCTGAACAAGATGACATTGGACCGATAAAGAAGCACGAAAAAAAGAAAGGAACCAAAATGCTCTCATGTCCAAGCCTCCAAAGGGACTAAGACAGTGCTTTTGGCCTAAGGCAGGCTATGAATAGGTAACAACTGAACCAGAAGGAATTTATTTTTTTTTCCTTTTGCCAGGAGCTACTTACTAGAAAGCTGTCTGCTGACTAGCACCACTGAACCAGAAGAGAAGATAGAAAATGGGTTTCAAGACTTTGTGTGAATTTTGGCAGATTTAAGCCTAGGCTAGAAAAAAATTTTTTTCTTGTTCAGTCATTTCAATCATGTCTGACTCTTAGTGACCCCATTTGCGGCTTTGTTGGCAAAGATATTGGAGTGGTTTGCCATTTCCTTCTCCAGCTCATTTTACAGATGAGGAAACTGAGGCAAACAGGGTTAAGTGATTTGCCCAGGGTCACCCAGCCATGAAGTGTTTGAGGCCATATTTGAACTCAAGATAACTCTTCCTGACGGCATTCTATCCACTATCCACCTGGCTGACCAGAAAGAAATTATTCAATTCAATTTAATTTTTAGAATGTAAAATATTTAGAACATAGAAAAATTAATTGAATTTTGATTCAATTAAAATTAAATTTTAATTCAATGAAAATTTTTAAATTCAATTTAATTCTTAAAATGCAAAATATTAGGAACATAGAAAAAAAAACATTTAGAATGTAAAATAAGGTAAAAACAAGTAGCATTCACTATAGATTCCAGGAGAGAATGGTGGGAAAGCAGAGACTCGATGCAATAGCAAAACAAATGACTAGTCAGTCTATTCTTCCCGTTTGAAGAAAAAATTAAAAACCTGTATTGGGAGATTGGTGCCAGACCACAGAATCATTATCTACCCCAGCACAGTGAGGCTGACATGAAAGCTGTAACCCAGAGATGAAGAAAGAAGAAACAAAAACCTACTCAACATGCATTGAAGACAAAAATATTCAAAGCACGCCCACCTCTCCTGTCCAACCCTCTTCTAGCTGGCCTGACACCTCTTATGTTAATGTCTTATCAATCCATCCATATGCATTTATTAAGTACCTACTATGTGAGAGGCACTGTGCTAGTCATCGGAAATAGAAAAACCGGAAACAGCCCAGTCCTACAGTTTGTAATCTAGTGAGGAAAGACTCTGTGTGTGTGTAGACACACACAATAAACAATATGCAAACATATATAATGCACACTACATACATGCACGCACACATGCATACACATGTACTTACATAAACACAAGTGTAGCACCCCTTCAATCCTCCTGGCTGCAAACTGGACTCACAAAGTGGTTGACCACAGTTCCTCATCCCCATTCTCCAGTGGTTTAGGGGTAAGCCTGAGGGGCTGGAGCTTTGAGCTACCAAGCTTATAGGGATGCCCTTCCCATGAACAATTAGCCCATTAAATTTTGCTTTAAGTTGATTCAAGTTCATTACACATTGAGATAAAGTTATTATAAAGTTTCTTAAAACCTGTGCTACTTTGTTGATTAATTCATTGACTGGAGTTGGGTTGGAAACCCTTCTTTATATATATACAAAATGGACACAAGATAACTGGGTGGTTTGGGGGGGAATAGTAGCAACTTGAAGGAATCTAGAGAGGTTTCACGTAGAAAAGAGTTGAACAAGCCTTTTAGGAGATGGGGAATTCTGAGAGACAGAATGGTTTGGTCATTGGGGATCGTCTGTCTGTGAGAGGAACACGAAGAAAGCTTGTTTGGGAAGTCATGTGCAATTATTAGACAGGAAATGTAAGATGTGGCCAGGTAATGAAAGGGTGTGAAGGACAAATAGCCTTTCCTCAATAGACAAGAAGCCAACATTGGAAGGAAATTAACCGTTGGAAGGTAATCAAGTAAACAAAATGGGGGCAAAGATGACAATTTGGGGTTGTAAGTGTCAAAGGATCTTTTAGCTATGACAGATTAAAGCCCATCTCCTACAGTTAAAAAATCTTGAAGCAGAGAGCTAGCCCTAGAGACGGGAGGTCCTAGGTTCAAATCTGGCCTCAGCCACTTCCCAGCTGTGTGACCCGGGGCAAGTCACTTGACCCCCATTGCCTACCCTTACCACTCTTCTGCCTTGGAGCCAATACACAGTATTGACTCCAAGACGGAAGGTAAGGGTTTTAAAAAAAAAGAAAAAGAAAAAGAAAAAAGAAAAAAATCTTGAAGCCTAAGGTTCATAGCTTGCATTCACACATGTCCAAGATAACACACATGACCAAGTTTAATGTTGGCTAACAGGTTTAAAAATTGGGAATCCAATGCTAGTGTATAATATACCACATACCACTCCCAGCCAGTATAGATGCATAATTAAAACGTCTATGGAGATGACACGTTAACTCAGGATCATTCACTCCTTTTTTCACTATTACTATTAGGATAGGTTATTCCCCGCCCCCATACCTTTCCCCAAGAGATTTGGGCTAGCAGTGTGGCAGCAGTCTTGCCAAATATGTAGGAGATGGAATTTTCCTCTCCAGCTGAAATGCTGTCTACCCCAGAAAAACAGATAAACCATATTGAAAACTCACAGGGAGGTGGCTGCAGGCAACAGTCAACTCAGTTTTACATACAGCTGTGTTCTATCCCTACAACAGGCATTAGCATCCCAGAAATGATATATCCTATATACAGATTTAACAAAAAACAAAATCATGGCATATTCAACTCAAGAAAATGAAATGGAAACTCACAGAGTTTTCACAGAAATAACTTCACTCATGAATAAAACATCTGCCACAAAAGAAATCAATCATAATAAAAGTTTTTATGACATAAGATAATATGCATGTATTTAAACTTTTGCTTTTGAAAGACAGCAGTCTGATGGTACCAGAATCTAAATCTTTCCATATTCACTGAAATGTGAATGTCAATCCAAAGGCTGATTTCTTAATCTATCACCTCTTGATGTCACAGGGAATTTCAGGATTGGTGCTTCTAGAGGACATTCCTTTTCTTGAGTTTAGATCTATACATACACAGACAAATGGAGAATTGAGGAAATGTCCAAGTGAAATATCCAAATAATTGATGGGAAAATATTAAGATTGGCTTTGATTTATCTGGAGAACTATCTGAAATCTAATTTTTTGTAAGCTAGTGTAGACTTTTAGTTAGCTAGGGGAGCTTTATCTTTACAGACAGGAATTGCTATATCATAAGTCTGAAATGAATTTTAATATTTTTAGTGAAATCTACTTAGTCTAGCTAACCTCTGCAGATTCCTTATAGCCATCTGTTTCTATGATTGCATATTGCTCACTAGTACAACATGTAAATGGTGGGAGTTTAATCTTTGTGTTGGATGGTTGACTTCACTTGGGCTCTTAGTCTTATGATGCATCTCTAACCTCACCCTGTCATCTTACAAATATATATTGGTGTTCATAAAATATAGAATGACATAAGAGAGTATGGATTACTAATAGTAAATTAGAAGCACAATTTTCAGAAAAGAGAAGAGAGCAGAGGAAAAGAGGGAGGAAAGAAAGAAGGGAAGAAGAAAGAAAGAAGGGAAGAAGGAAGGAAGGAAGGAAGGAAGGAAGGAAGGAAGGAAGGAAGGAAGGAAGGAAGGAAGGAAGGAAGGAAGGAAGGAAGGAAGGAAGGAAGGAAGGAAGGGAGGAAGGAAGGAAGGGAGGGAGGGAGGGAGGAAGGAAGGAAGGAAGGAAGGAAGGAAGGAAGGAAGGAAGGAAGGAAGGAAGGAAGGAAGGAAGGAAGGAAGGAAGGAAGGAAGGAAGGAAGGAAGGAAGGAAGGAAGGAAGGAAGGAAGGAAGGAAGGAAGGAAGGAAGGAAGGAAGGAAGGAAGGAAGGAAGGAAGGAAGGAAGGAAGGAAGGAAGGAAGGAAAAAAAGAATTTATTAAGTACTCACTATCATATGCTAAGTATTATCTCCCTCCTTTAATTCCTATTATTCCTTAATTTTTCCTATCTTAGTTGTTATAAATACAAATAGATCAATATATCAGTTTCAGAATATTAGATTAAAATAGCAGTGATTATGAAGAACCAGAGTGGTTTAGTCAAGAATAAGTCATGTCTAACTAACCTATTTCCTTTTCTTGACAGAATTACTAAACTACTAGATATGGGGAATACAATAAATATAGTTTATCCAAATCATAGCAAAGCATTTGATAGAATATTCCAGTGGAGAGAAATACAGATCAGAACTGTCTGCTTGTGAAACTATGGTTTATGGTACATAAACAGGTGGGCCATCCAGGTCATAATTTGCCAACCCCTACATTAGATAACAATACAATAAAATGGATTCGGAACCAGTTGAATTTTTAGATTCAAAGAGCAGTTGCTAATGTTTCAATGTCAGTGTGATAAGTGTACTCCAATGGATTATTCCGAGGATCTATTCTTGGAACTGTGCTGTTAAATATTTTTATTAATAATATGAAAAAAAGAATGGATACCATGCTCACCAAATATAGAGATGATATAAAGGTGGGCAGGTCAGCCAACCCACTGGATGAAATTGTCAGGGTTCAAAAAGGATCCCAACAGGCTATAGGACTAGATTGAACCTAATAAGATAAAATCCAATAGGGATAAATGGAAAGTCTTATACTTAGGTACCAAAAATCAAGTTCCCAGGCAGAAGAGGTAGATGGCAAGGTTAAACAGTAGTTTGTATGGAAAATATATGGAAGGGGCAATTAGGTGGCTCAGTGGATAAAGAGCGTAGAGAATGGAGATCTTGGGTTCAAATATGACCCCAGATACTTCCTAGCTTTGTGACTCTGGCCAAGTCACTTGATCCCAATTGCCTAACCCTTACTGCTTTTCTATCCTGGAACCAATACTTAGTACTGATACTAAGACAGAAGGTAAGGGTTAAAAAGAAAAAAAAAAAGGTTTGATAGATGTCTTAAAGAATTTTTTCTTTCTTTTTTTTTTTTACAAAACCCTTACTTTTGTCTTAGAATACTGTGCCATTGGTTCCAAGGCAGAAGAGTAGTAAGAGCTAGGCAATGGGGAGTTAGGTGACTTGTCCAGGTCACACAGCTAGGAAATGTCTGAGCCCACTTTTGAACCCAAGACCTCCATTCTCTAGGTCTGGTTCTCAATTAACTGAGCCAATTAGCTGTCCCCCTTTAAGTATTTTTTAATTGACTGGAGCCACCCCAAAGGCAAGAATGTTTCTTTCTTGCCTATGTTGTTCACATCTTAATATATTGTAAGTGCCTAAAAAATGCTTATTGGCTGACTGAAATTACCAAGATTCAAATTTAAACTTGATGTCAAGAAAACTTCTTAATAAATGGGAGCCTAAAAGTTGAACTAGCTATCTAGAGAGTAATCTAGAGGGTACTGTTAATATTAAAATTTTAGTTTCTCGGCTAAAGGTATTATATTTTTAGAGGTTTATTAAAGATTAAAAAATAAAGAAAATACAAAATAAGAAAGCACGTGGTTGAGAGGGCCGAAAGGGCCATTCAATTTTACTCACTACATCTTGAGAGACGAGTGTCCCTAGAAGAGGAAGCCAAGAGAGCTGAAATAGGTGGAGAGTCAGCTTAAATACAATTTCTGTTCTCCACCCAGGTAGGAATTCAGGTGAGGTTACAAAGCATTCTGGGAAGTGTCCAAGGACTTCTGGGGATTGAAGTCTGGAGTTCAAATCTCCATTTTTACAGTACCCCTCCTAAAGATAGTTCAATTTTCAGTTTTACTCCTTCCTTGGAGATCTTCCAGCTGAGGGTGGAGAACCACTTGTAAGGTATGATATGACAGAGACTCCTTGGGTTATGGATAAGTCTAGATGGCTTCTGAATTTCCTTTCTGACTCTCAATTTCTATTAATTCTGGGGAATCACTTATTTGAGACATTCCCTGAACTTAAACTTGAGTTCTTCTTTGTTTTATTATGAAGGCGATCCTAATTCTTGGGTACAATGCCTGATAGATTTGACCAAAGTTTCTCGGCAATAATTTATATGTCTGTTGTCTGAAGATAGCTAAGTGAAGACAGACCCATCACCAGAGGGTGGACCATCAGGGGAGTAATTGTTTTTGGCCACAGCAATTCATAAGACCATCTGCTAAGGCACGGAAGGGATGTAATCTGCGTCAGGATAAGGATTACCCACAATGACAAAAATTATACTTCTTTAAAGAACAGAGTATTTTTTAAATGTACGCAAAATTAATGAACATATAAGTCTCTAATTATAAAACTTTCATAAACAAAGATAATAAGATTTCAATAAATGAGAAATATGCAAGAAAGTCAACTTATTAAAAAAAGTCCTAACAATTAAATGTTCCTCACAAACTATACATACACAATACAGTTTGCTTAGATCTTTTCTCCTTCCTTTCTCCCCCTCTCTCAAACTTTAAGTCTATCAAACTGGTCAAGATCATGTTAAAATTTAATAGCTTCAGGGTAGTTAGGTGGCTCACTGGATAGAGCACCAGAGTGGATAGAGATCCTGAGTTTGAATCCGGTCTCAGATACTTCCTAGCTGGGTGACCCTGTGTAAGTCATTTCATCCCCATTGCCTAGCCCTTGCCACTCTTCTGCCTTGGAGCCAATACACAGTATTGATTCTAAGATGGAAGGTAAGGGGTTTTTTAAAAAATCTAATGGCCATGAAAATACTTTTTGTATGCTGAAAATCAAAATATAAACTTCAGTCTTCAAGTAATTTGCATTCAATTCACTTGACTGCTTGGTTGAAGATGATGAGGTTATGTGAGCCTCAAAATAATCATTTTTGAAAACAATTTTCCTGTTATTCTGAATACATGCAATTGCTGTACAAATATAAAATCATTTATAGCCGGAAGAAACATTCTCATTTTATATGACAGAACTTCACATTTTGCTATTTCGCTGAGGGAAAATTCTGGTAAGTAAATTTCAAGTCACACAACCTTGGCTAATACTAAATCATGTACCTTTGGTAGCATTTGGTAGAGGAAAAATGTTTGGCTGGAGAAGTCTTTTTTTTTTCTTAAACCCTTACCTTTCATCTTAGAATCAATACTATGTATTGGTTCCAAGACAGAAGAGTGGTAAGGGCTAGGCAATGGGGGTCAAGTGACTTGCCCAGAGTCACACAGCTGGGAAGTGTCTGAGGCTAGATTTGAACCCAGGACCTCCCATCTCTAGACCTGACTCTCAATCCGCTTAGCTACCTAACTGCAACCTGGCCAGAGAAGTCTTAAAATGAAATCATTACAACAGAACTCAACTGGATCTTTTTTGAAGGTTCAGAGCATTTCTGAGCTCAAATCCTCAGTTTCTTAGATTCACAATCTGTCCTGGAATCCTATATTGACAACCACCATGCCAGAATAAAAGAAATATAAAATTCCAGCATTTGGACCTCAAGGTTCTTCTAGTCCAATCCACAGCTGAATTCTCTTTACAATGTTAACAAGAAGGGGTGGTCACTTGAAGTTGTTTGAAGATCTCCAATGATGGTACATCTCCCAAGGCAGCTCATTCCATTTCTTTTTTTTTTTAACCCATACCTTCCCTCTTAGAATCAATACTGTGTATTGGTTCTAAGGCAGAAGAGCAGTAAGAGCTAGGAATTGTCTGAGGCCAGATTTGAACCTAGGACCTCCCATCTCTAAGCCTGGCTCTCAATCCACTGAACAGAAACACTCTTCATCTCTTTAGAAACTGTAATCATGCTCATCAACCTTAGCCCTCCTCCATCCGCAACAAATTCTTTTCTTCAGGCTACTATCCCCAGTTCTTAAAAATAATCTTTATATGGCATGATTTCGAATCTCTTCATCTTGGTTGCCTTCCTTTGTAATAATAATAATAAACATTTCTATAGCACTTACATGCCAGGCACTGTGCTGTTTTACAATTATTATCTCATTTGATCCTCATAACAACCCTGGGAAATTGATGTTATTATTATAGATCTTTATTATAGATGAGGAAACTGAGGCAGAAGGAGATTAAGAGATTTGCCCAGGGTCACACAACTAGCAAGTATTTGAGACCTTATTTAAACTCAAGTGTTCCTAACTCCAGGTCCAGTGCTATATCCACTAAGCAATCTAGCTGAACTCTGTACAATTTCTAAAACTTATCAATAACCTTTCTAAAATGTGGTACCAGATCTAGACAGACACAGCATTTCAGTTACGATGTGATCATGATAGAAGGCAATGGGATCCAACTCTTCTCTTGGAAGTCCTTTGAATATACTCTCCTAAAATCTTAGATAGACTTCAAATTCTGTCCAATGGTTCCCAACCCTTATCTACAATAAACTGTAAGGTCACCAGCTTCCTCTATTTATACCTTGACAACCAGGATTTCCTAGTGGTCAGAATCAGGTTTTTAAATTCAGTTTACCTAATCACTGCCCTCTGAAATTATCACTTGGGCAAGTTAAGAATTTATAATGTTTTTTTTCCTTCTTTTTTAGTTCTATAACAAGGAAAGCCCCGCTAAGTAAAGAAAAGGGGGAGAAGAACCTATTAAAAATAAATATGAAATAAAAAACAAAAGCCATCAATAAAAAATAAATTTTAAAAATGTATCAGTTGCTATGCATCTTAGCAGCTATCGCTAAACTAGCAAGTAATCAGAAAGTTGAAGCCCTCCTTTGACCCTGCGAGTTTGATAATATACATTAAGACTTTGTCCAATTTCTCCTTCTGGCCAGGTGGTCTGTAGTATAATAAATTCCACCTAAAGAGTTCTTCTGTCTCTTTCCTTTTTTTTTTCCCTTCACTCACGTGTCGTCAATATCATTTCCTCAGGTTCACAGATTTCCACACAGGAACACTGGGTAACAAATATTCTAGTTTTTAAAGCTCTACAAGAATTACTATATCCATCTATATCTATAAAAGGAAGCTCTTTTAAGTTCATATATGGGAGGTGTTTGGTTGGTGGGTTTGTTGTTTTTTTTCATGGGGAGATCAGAGAGAGAGAGGGAGGGAGGAGGGAAGGAGAGAATGAGAAAGTTGTAAAGGTCATTGGGAAAGGCTAGGGAAGCAGCATTTCTTATTATTTACTTAGGCTCTTTTTTTCACTAAATCCTCCCTAATTCATGTTTCCCTTACTTAGAAAACTTAGATTTCCTGCCCAGGTAAAACACAACCAAGAATACAAGCAAAATAAGGTCCATCATGAGCCAAAATAGATTATCACCAAGTCTAAGAACTCTAATCACTGTTCTAATTCTATTTGCTCCCATTTTATAGTCTTAACAATTGTGGTTAGTTGGGTTTGAAGTCCACAGCAATCTGTAGTAGTAGGTTCTAAGCCACGGAGATGACAACAAGTAGAGATGTCAACAGAAAAAATGATAAAAGCAGACCCCAAGTCATAAAAACCACAGCAGGCTGACACTATTTAATAACAGAAGAGCTTTAACCAAATTTAACAGGCTACAGGGACACCACTGTATTATTCCACAGTAGAGTAATGTCTTAATGAAAGTGGTCCCAAAATGGAGATGATGAGAGACAGAGACAGAAAGACAGAGAGAGACAGTGAGACAGAGACAGACAGACAGACAGACAGAAAGACAGAGAGAGACAGTGAGACAGAGACAGACAGACAGACAGACAGAAAGACAGAGAGAGACAGTGAGACAGAGAGAGAGACAGACAGACAGAGAGAGAGAGATGGAGACAGAGACAGAGACAGAGACAGAGAGACAGAGAGACAGAGACAGAGAGACAGAGAAAGAGAGAGACAGAGACAATGAGACAGAGAAAGAGAGACAGAGAGGGACAGTGAGACAGAGAGAGACAGAGACAGAGACAGAGAAAGGAGAAAGACAGAGACAGAGAGAGACAGTGAGACAGAGAAAGAGAGAGACAGAGAGACAGAGACAATGAGACAGAGAAAGAGAGACAGAGAGGGACAGTGAGACAGAGAGAGACAGAGAGACAGAGAAAGGGAGAGAGAGATAGAGAGAGAGACTGAGAGATAGAGACACAGAGAGAGAGAGACAGAGAGAGCACGTAAGCATTTACTTAGAGCAGCAATTCTGCAACTGGACCCCTTTACAAGTTTTAAAAATTACTGAGACCACTACCATTCACATGGGTTGTTTTCCATCAATATTTGCCATATTAGAAATTCAAACATCTTAATATTTTTATGAAAGTAGTTTTGCTTTCATGTACGCTCTGGAAGGGGCTCTGGTGCTCCATGTCAGCCACTGTTATGATTTGTTTACAAACCTGTTATCAAGAAAAAATTGACTTGGGTTCCGTTTTGAGCACCTAGCACAGTCTGTGATCAACTTCACGAAGATTTCCATCCTCAGGGGCTGAAATGGAAAAATGCTGGCTGTCAAAGGAATACAGAAATTCGCAGCTAGCTGGAAAATCTCTGCTCCCTTGCATGATTCATTCCCTATGGGTTTCTAGCAGCGAAGGCTTCACAGTATAATTAAAACCACAGATTTCAAGTCGTAACTCTTGCCAGGGCATAGGTCTAGTTTGAGTGAGTGCAAAAAGTCATATTCATATGTCAATACAATGGGAACAAGGACTAGAGCTAAGGCAAAGGTGCCAGTGGAAAACTGCAGCTGGGAGAGAACCTTCAGTTGTGGTGTGCCGGGAGACAGTGTGTATTCTCCCAGAGGTCATATCAACCATAATAACTTTACAAGGGACTGGAGGTATTACAGCCTCTGCTAGATGACTTCTCCGGATCTCTTTCATCCTGAAATATAAGTGTGTGTTCAAGAGGGAAGTGCCGGTACATATTTAACTGGACCCAGGAGTGTTTCTTTTGACTTCTGTATTGAATCAACCCCAAAGCCTCAGAGATTCCCTAAAATCAATCCTGCTTACAGCAGACAGATGGGCATCCTCCCTGCAACTTGGGCTCATCATAGCCATATAATTCAGGGGCTCCTCTGTGTCTTAAAGGAGCCCTTTGAAAGAGATGACTGACAGGAATTCCATGTGGGTCACCTGAAATTAAGGAAGCAGGGAAACAGGGAGAATGCATCTTGTTTGACTCTTGCTCATCAGCCTCTGAAAGCAGAACAAACAAATGAATGGCTCTAGGATGTCGGGTGGAAACAATGCAGCCTGAGAGCTCCTGTGTCTTGTGTGTGAGAAAGTCATTTCCAATTCATTTGCACAGGAGGAGGGGGAAGACATACAAACAGCATGCCGGGCATTCTCAGGAGCAGACCACAGAAGTGCACGAGTGAAATCAGAGGATGCATCGGATGCACCAACCATAATCACTGAAATAATCAAGCGGATGCCCGTGGGAAAGACGACCTACCATAAAGTAACCCGGGAACCAGAGTGGTGGGAAAGTACAAACCAGAGAAAAACCTTTATTACCCCTTCGAGGTCAACTTCACAGCTGCCAAGGAAGCTCAAGCAGTGATTTGTCCTCACTATAGCCACTACGTGGCTACTAGTGATTACTTGTGTGGCCGGATTCAGCCGTGGAACTGCAAGATGGCAATGGGCTAAAATCCCGAATCAGGTTATTCTGAGTAACACAGAAGACTAGTGGATTTTCTGCCACAGTTCAGTTTAAACCAATTAAAATATGTAGTACGTACTTAATAAGATCCTAATGTTTGCTACTTTAAAAATGGAGATTTGAACCCCAGACTTCAATCCCCAGAAGTCCTTGGCACTTCCCAGAATGCCCTATAATCTCACCTGAGATCCCCACCTGGGTTGAGAACAAAATTTGTATTTAAACTGACTGTACCGCCTACTTAGTCTCTCTTCTTCAGTAGAGAAACTAATTTAACTGTTACACTACCACAATAAGGATGGATTAATTACTAAGTACATGAATATATTATTGAATATAATTATTTTGAAAATACTTTCTATTTGCTATTTTTATTATTTGTTGTTTGTTTAGTTGATTAGTTGTGTTCCACTCTTTGTGAGCCCATTACAGTTTTCTTCATAAAGATACTGGAGTGCTTTACCATTTCTTTTTCAAGCTCACATTACAGATGAGTAAACAGAGGCATACAAGTTTAAATGACTTCCTCAGAGTCACATACCTGGCAAGTTTCTGAAGTCTGATTTAAACTCAGGTCCCCCTGACTCCAAGTCCAGCACTCTATCCACTGTGCCACCTAGTTGCGCGCTATATACTTTTCAGAGCCATACCTATTATTTTCCCATTGCTTAAGAAGAAGGTGAGAGCAGAAACTGGGGGAATGCCCATCAGCCAGGGAATGGCTGAACAAGTTATGGTGTACTAAGGTCACAGAATGTCTTTGTGTTTTAAGAAATAAAATGAGATGCTTTCTTTTTTCTTTTTTAAATGGGATGGTTTCAGAGAAACCTGGGAAGACTTGTATGAATGGATACCAAGTGAATTGAGCAGAACCAGTAAAACAATGGATACAGTAACAACAATATGGTAAAGACTGCTTTGAAAGGTTTAGAAACTTTGATGGATACAATGACCAACAAGAATTTCTGATGAATCACGTAGTTCAATGGGGTTTTGAATATAAATAACATAGAAATAGATTTTGAACAATGATACATGTATAACCCAGGGGAATTGATTGTCAACTTTGGGAGGAGGGAGGGAAAAAGGGGAGGGGAGGATCAGGTATCTTGTAATCAGGGGAAAATATTCTAAATTTTAAAAAAAGAATTTCTGATGAAAAAGGCTAAACATCTCCAGACAGAGGTAATGGACTCAAGGGTACAGTTGGATTGTGTGTGTATGCTATATGTACACACATGGGCATATATGTATATATTTACTCCTGTATGTAGAGTCCTATGTACCTATCAATATATACACACATATACATATGTGTTTACATGTAGGTAGATGTATTTTATAACATCTTGTATTACTTTATTGAGTATTTGTGGTCAATAAGAATTGGAGATTCTTCTTTTCCTTCCCCAGTCGAAACCTCTACACAAACTATGTTCTCAGCTTTTTCTGAAAAAATTCTTGGTAGTAGCAAAGTGAGCCAAAAAGATAGGATTTTAGAGGCTGCCCCTAAAGTTGAACTCAGTCTGGTAAGCCCGGAATTTAGGGCTGGTCCTTGAATTATTACACTTGGAACATTGAGAATCCAGACAAAGCCTTTCAGCCAGCGATTCAAGACATAGCCTAAAATGTAAATATTCCAGGGAAAAGCAATACATTAAGATAAATGAGGTACAATGGAAAAAAGCACTGATTGTGGACTCACAGAACCCGACTTCAAATCCTGCCCCTGCTACCACTGCCGCTTCCATGACTGTAGACAAATTATTGACTCTGGTCCTATTTCTTCATCTGTAACCACAGAAGGGTGACCTAGATGGCTTCTCATGTCCTTCTAACTCTAAATCTGTGACTAATATTATATCCTTTCCCAAGAGGAGATTTTAAAAAGGAGAGACTATATAATATCCCTGAATATCCAAAAAAGAGAGGGAAGGAGAGCCCGGAAGACAACTTAACTTTATTTCACAATTCTATATAGATAGGGTCAACACTGCTCCCATACACATTTCTATGCTCAGAACAACTCAAATTGGCAAGCACAAGTACTGGTAATGGTGAGATATGCCAGTGTTGTCAAACTCAAAGAGAAAAGGGGTCACTAAACCATATGGGACTCACATCAGCTTCAAAAACCACATATTAACATTATCTATGTTCTCCTGCATTTTTATTTATTTTGCCAAATGTTTTCTCAATTCCATTTTGATCTGGTTCCAGGACTCCCTGTTTGACACCTCTGAAAAAGTGATGGCTGCTTGTACTGCTTGAATGTGTGAATGAGGACAAAAAGAAGAGAAGGGCTGGGGCTGTACTTCTGAAGCAGACCACTCTGGCACACACACACATACACACACACACACACACACACACACACACACACACACACACACACACACACAAATAAGGGGAAGTATGAGACAATCTGTTCCAAAGTGCACACTATAAAAGCTTTTCACTCCAGGGGGTCTTCAGAAACAGACAATGGTACCAAAAAAGGTGAGCAGTTCACATGCAGAGATTATCTAAAATCTGAAAGCGTCACCAGGATCTTTGGAGGAAAAGCCTCAATTGCTAGAGAGCCAGCCTCCAGGAACAAAGTCATTGTGACTCCAGGCAGCTGGTTTCAAAAGACAGAGACCAACCCAGAAATGCAGGATCTGCAAATTCCAGCTCAAGACCAGGAAGAGGGAGGGCTCACTGAGGAGGAGAACAGACAAGAAAGGAGGGGAAAAAGAGGCTCTTCAACATATTCTTCAACATAGTTATTAACACAGTAAATGCAGGCAATAATAGGATTAGAGAGCATTTACATACTTATACATTTACAATAATATTTAACTCATGTTAAAGTTTCCAAAGCCCCTTATATATATTGACTTGCTTGAATCTAGACCCCCATATCACAGAAATTTAGGACTGCCATGATCTGAACACTATGAAAATTACTCAAACTTTTCTGCACTGAGATCGAATGTGTGATTTCAGTGGTATTAGGACCAGTGAGAGTCAGTACCTTCTGCTGAAGACATAATAGACATTTACAAAATTCTAGTTGAATTCATATATTTGTATGCAACAAAAAATTTGGAAATCTTGGAAGCACAATTGTACAACCTTGTATTTTACACTGAACTAAGGAAATTTATTTATTATCATCTTGTAAATAATTTTTCTTCCTTCATGCAATGTCAATAACATAGTATTGATATTTTCTTTTAAAAAATCAACACATTCATTGTTTTCAATACATTTATTGTTAAAATACATTTAAATTAATATATTTATTTTATTGTTTAAATAAATAAATATATTTTTTTTTAAGCATTGACACCTGCTGACTTTAAAGGGGCCCACTCCACAGGTCACAGTTCTGGCCTGGATGACCCATAACTGCCACCAACTGTTCAAAAAATTAAACATGGAGTTGGGTTCCAAATTCCAAACCTAATTCTGAGATGGGTTAGCCCTGTAAGTCCTATTCACAAAGTTAGACTGACAGGTCAATCTTCCTTCCAATGTACTAGTTCTCAAATGCCAATCAGCTGAGCTCATTGCCTTGTATACAAGTGGCACCCCACAATACTGCCCCAAACCCAACCCAATTCTAATCAGCACCACTCTTCTTCAGACCCACCTGTCTTTAATCTACACATCCCATTTTGTTATGCAACCATCCCTCTACTCGCAACCTACTCCCTCTATAAAGGGATTTTTCTCCATTGTAAAAATTAAATTATAATCTCTAATAATAAAAATATTACATTTATGAGGTTTATTAAGTATCATTAGAAATCAAGGAATAAAGAGGATACAAAATAAAAACCACGTGCCCATGGCTGGTTAGCCCATTTAAAATCCCCGTGCTTAGCTTACCACCATACTTGCTGCATCATCCCAAAAAGAGAGTCTGGGAGGCATTACTGCCAGTTAAATACCAATAATGTGATTTTGCCAACGTGGAGACACAGGAGAGATTATAGGGAATCTTGGGAAATACTAAGGATTTCTGGGGAATGAAGTCAAAGGTTCAAAATCTCCATTTATACACCATTCTTAAGTTCATGAACATTCCTTATTCAACATGGCCACTCATGGTCCATTCCATTATCACTCTAGAACCGCTATACTAGTCACAAGTTTCTCATATCCTAAATGTTCATTTAGCATATCTCACTTAAATTGAATTGACTCAGGGATGCCACAGTCCTCCCTACAATCCATCTCACTGATGACCAGTTCTCCATTTTTCCCTCTATACTTCCAGGGTCATTAACATTCATAGTTCTCCATTCCTGCTCCCAGTCTATTCCATTACCTCCAATCTCTAAATGCTCTTGCTCTTTCAAAGTTCATGCAATCTAATGATATTATCTCTCCTCTTTTCCTTTTTATTGTCATTTATCAACCACTGAGTCCCCCTAACTTCTTTGATTCCAATAGTAGAGGTGGGTCAAGGTCTTCCTTTTCACTCCTTTACCTACCTCCATCTTTGGAACCCTGAATAATCACGAATAATCCAGACTCCTCTAACAACTTAATCACATAATTCTTTATATCCACCAATTTCTTCCATCACACTTCATCTATCACACATGGCTTTGTGCCTCATTTCTCTATTTTATGGAATTGCAACAATACTATAACTGAAATACAGCTCCAAACATAGTCTCCTATCCTTCCACTTTTCAGATTCCATATCCCATTCTAAAACTATTTTTCAATCTTGTTGCATTCCCATTCAGCCAATCCAGCTCTCCCATTTGCTTTACTTGTCGCTATGTTCCATTTTGATTCCACAATCTAGCATTTAGTGTTCCATTAACAACTATAGCTAGGTCATAATTAGTGCAAATCTGAATGTGGCAAAATTTGATTTAGCATAAATTATAAAATGATACCAGATCATATTTGATAGAAGTCAAAATTCAATTAATGCATATGTGTGCAGGTTAGTTTAGGGATTTATAGTCAGTTTATACTTGCCTTTTATCATGTGTGGATGTGATGTCCTGATGCCTTCAATATTATCAAGAGTTAGATTAAATTTTTTAAGAGTCCTTAAGGTCCAGCTAGGTAGCTCAGTAGATAGAAAACCAGATGGGGGGATGTGAGAACTTGGAATCAAATGTGGCCTCTGACAATTTTGAGTTGTGTGACCCTGAGCCCTTGCTGCTCTTCTGCCTTAGAACTCATATCTAGTATTGATTCTAAGACAATGTAAAGGCTTAAAATGGACAAAAGGAAGACTATTTCAGGTCAAAACACTGTCAATACAAAAAAGAAACTTGTTATTCCATTGAAACAAAAATTATATGTAATTGAACAAGATGAATGTGGTCATAATAACTTTCCTTATGTATTTAAATCCCTTACCTTTTGTCCTAGGAACAATACTGTGTATGGTTCCAAGGCAGAAGAGGGGTAAGGGCTAGGCAATGGGGGTTAAGGGACTTGACCAGGGTCACACAGCTAGGAAGTGTCTGAGGACAGATTTGAACCCAGGACCTCCCGTCTCTAGGTCTGATTCTCTGAACACTGATTCACCTAGCTACCCACCTTGCATCCCCCTAGTAACTTTGGGCAAGAATGTCTGAATCTAAGGTGTGGAATATACTAGAACACACAGATGAGATAAAAGAAAAAGAAACTGCTTTTTTTGTGTTTTACAAATAACTACAAGGAACAGAAGTATTACAATAATAGAAATAGCATGTTGGAGCTACATGGATTGCAAATTACAATCCAAATGCATAGCACAACTGTCATGTGGACAAAAGCTTCCAGTACATTTAAGGCACTGAAAGAAAATAGAAAGAAAATAGATAATAAAAGAAAACTTTTACTATTAAAAAGTCAATTCCTACAAAAATCAAATTCAATTGTATAATAAAGCTAGAGTAGATGAGGGCAAAGCAGCTAAATATCTGGGTTTTTAAAGAAAAAATTGGCATGTACCATAGATATATTGATTAAGACTTTAATTTTTAAAAAAAATCTCCACTTTCCATCTTAGTAACAACTCTAACACAGAAGGGCAAAGGCTAGGTAAATGAGGGTAAGTAACTTGCTCAGTCAACTAGAAGTATCTGAAGCCAAATTTGAACCCAGGTCCTCTGGACTCCGAGTCTGATGTTATATCTATCCACTGTGCCACTAGCTCTCCCTCAACTCATTTTGAATGTGGATGAAACAGGCTTGTTCTAGAAAAGACTGTCTTCCAGAAATTAAATTCCCAAGAAAGAAAGGCAGAAATCAGCCTAGATTTAGAGTGTCTAAATTTTGTCTAACAAACACCTTTACTGGGGGGGGGGGGGAGCGCGTAGAAGGGGATGTTAAATGAAAACCAAAGCTTATTTGTCGGTTTTGAAATTCTTGAGTTCTAAGGCTCCATCTATTGCTTTCATTTCTTTGGCAGACAAATAATAGAGCATGGGTGACTAAAGCTGTTTTTGAAGACCAGTTTTCAAGTTATTTTAGTCCAGCTATTGGAAAATATTACAAGGACAAAATATTGCATTTAAAGCATTACTGATTTTAGATAATGTCCCCAGGTCATCCAAGCATACTAGGTTCATTGTAAGAATGTGAGCACCGCAAAATTGCCAGATGTGGATAAAGCTTTCTGCGTCTCCCAGCAAATGTATAAAGATTTAGAGAAAGGGAAGACAGTTCAGCCTACACTGCCAAAATATTTTAAATGACAATTAAAACATTTTTCCATGCCATCAATGCAAGCTTATCCTGATATTCATTCATTTAAATTGTTTAAACTGCCTTCTATATCTATTCTATTCCTTTGAAATAAACTTAAGTCAAAAATACATCTCATCTTTTGCTGTTGGGTTTTTACACAGATAAAATTTATTATTTTTTTATTTTTATTTTTAACCCTTACCTTCCATCTTAGAATCAATACTGAGTATTGGTTCCAATGCAGAAGAGGGGTAAGGGTTAGGCAATGTGGGTTAAGGGACTTGACCAGGGTCACACTGCTAGGAAATATCTGAGATCAGTTTTGAATCCAGGACCTACTGTCTCTAAAACTGGCTCTTTATCACTGAGCCACCTAGCTGTCCCTGATAAAATTTATTTTTAAATTTTTTCGTTACAAATTTTCATTGGGCTGGAGTCAAATATTATATTTTACATATAATTATAACTTCAAATAATGTGAGTATTTTACTAGATTCATTATTTGAATTCATTAGAACCCAATTATATCTATAAACCTCTTTCTCCTTTGACTTTCTCATAAATTCACAATGTATGCATCTTAATCCCTGAGCCTATCTAACTCCATGGATGCTAGAAAAAGTTATAATACTGAGCTTTTAGCTGTCACTAAATTATGGTTTAAAATAAACAAGTGAACAAACAACCTTCAGCTCAGGGCTTCTCAACAATCCTTCTATACTATCTGATTTGTCATTCCCCCAGGAAATGTTCCAAATCTTTTCTTCTCAGCTCACATCATCAATAGCATCCTGTTGCCCAAAGTAACAATTGAGGACCCAGCCTCCTATTTCACTGAGACACTTGAAACCATCCAATGAAAGCTCCCTCTGCTTCTCCCCTCCATCCCTCAAAACTAATCAGCAGAATCACCTCTGGCCCTCTACCAAAGAAGAGGTATACCATCTCCATCCTAAATCTACTCTATGTTCCCATTCCCTCTCAACTCTTTCAAGATCTTCCTCTACCAGCCATCTCTTTCCTATGTCTCTCTTCACTGGTTCCTTCTCATCTGTCTGACATGCATATGTTTCCTCAATTCTTTTTTTTTTTTAGATCTAAGATAAAAGGTAGGGATTTGGGGGATGTAAAAAAAAAAACATAAAAGAATGGTTCCAAAGAATGGTAAAGGCTAGGGGATTGGATTAAGTGACTTGTCCAGAGTCACACCGCTAGGAAGTGTCTGAGACCACCTTTGAACCCAGGACCTTCCATCTTTAAGCTTGGTGCTCTATCCACTGAGCCACCTCGCTGCCCCCTCATTTCTTTTTTTTTTAATTTAATTAATTAGTTTAGAATATTTTTCCATGGTCCCTTCATTTCTTAAAAACAGAAAAGTTTTCCCTTGACCTGTAAGCCCTATCCAACAACCAATTTATCTTTTCCATTTTACTGCGAAACTTGAAAAAGCTATCCAACCCTCTCTTTCCTCATTACCCCATTTCCATTTAATGCACTTGATTCTTTGGACTTGAATCTGGGCTCTCAAGTCACCGATGATCTTCTAAATACCAAATTCAATGGTCTTTTTTTTTTAGTCCTTAAACTTTTGACAACTTTTGATACTAGTGATTAACTAGGGTTTGGGGTTTGGGGTCCTTTCTCTTGCCTTGGTTTCAGAGACCCCAAGTATTTTGATTCCCATTTTATAGATGAAGACTCTCAAGCTTGAAGAGATCAAATTACTTGTCCATGGTCAGTCATACTGTGAATGAGTGTCAGAAGTGGGATTCAAAAGGAGGCTTATCTTCCGTCCCACATCCTTGCTGCCATATCATGCTGCCTACGTGGTGGCAGAATGGAATATCTAATAGGCATGTGGCTAGACCTGAAGCCTGCAAACCCAAGTTCCAGTTTCATTTTCAATACTTACTAGCTAACCAAAGGCAAATCATTTAACCTGAAGCAGGCTGAGTTTCTTCATCCGAAAAAGGGCGCTGGGAATACTTGAAACACTTCCATAGAGTTATTGTCATGATGACTGAGTTCTTTTTGGCACAACTTATATCACTTCCCTCCATGCACTCCATGTGTCAGCCTAACTGGACACTCCAACACACAGGGAGCTCTCAAGTCTATGTAATGAGAATATGAACGAAGTGAAGGAAGTTGGGTAAGCAGACGTGTTCCTGGAATACTTTCCTTCTCTTTCTTTTTTCTATTCTATTCTAGTCTATTTTTTTTTTTTTTTGGAAAGGCTTGTAATTTCATTGGCACAGAGAACTCCTGATCTGTCTTTAAAAGCCCAACTCAAACGCTTTGTATATGAAACCCTGTCGGTTTCTCCCATGTACCTCAAACAGTACTTTGGTTTTGTAACTTTCTAATGTACGTCATGGGTTAGGCAGGTGGCACAGTAGCTAGAATGCCAGACCAGGTGTTAGAAAGACCCATCTTCCTCCTAAGTTCAAATCTGGCCTCGGATACTAGCTGGGTGGCCCAGAACAAATCACTTAGCCTTATTTACCTCAGTTTCCTCACCTGTAAAATGAGCTGGAGAAGGAGACAGTCAACAATTCCAGTAACTTTGCCAAGAAAAGGAGTCACGAAAAGTCAGACGACTGAAATAACTGAACAATAACAGCAATGCACTTTTGGGTGACAAAGTGAATAATAGAAAACAGAATTTGGAGTAAAGAAGTTGTTCCAACAAAAATGATGGAGCCTTCAAGGAAGATTCAAGTCAAATCCTGTCTCAGATACATGCTCTCAGGGTAACCCTGGGCAAGTCGCTGAATATGTCTCAAAATCAGTTTCTTCATCTTTGCTATGAGAATCAAATGAGGTGCTGTGTTTATATTTATTTATATATGTATGCAGGGGTGAATATGCCTATATGTTTGTAAAATCCAGGCATATATGTGTATATATTTATATCTGGGTACAAATACATCAATATATACACACATATGCATTTATTTATATATGGTACAAACAAATCTATATATGTGCACCTCCACTGATATATACTGAAATAGACATGTAATCAGATAATATATAAATGAGATCAACTGAGATAATATACGTAAAATGCTTTCCAAAACTTAACACGCAGAAGTAAACGTTCGATATCATCAGCATAACTGTTATTATTAGAGTTATCTTTATGTCTATTTCTCCTCCCTAAAATATAAAGAGACTGAGGCGAAAGATTACGTCTTATCTAAACTTTGTATTTGCTCTGGCATCTACCTACCAGAGCTGGTAAATAAATAGTAGGGATTTCATAAAGATCTGCTGAGTGAATTAACTCTGCCAATGATCTGGAATGGCAAATATTTACTTTAAAAGCTCCTGACTATGGCCAACATGCACCTAAAAACATATTGGGGTGTTTCAAAAGGTACTATTACCCCAAGGGCAAACCCTGAAGAGAAATACTGTTATTGCTTCACGATTCATTTGGAAGCAATCATCAGCAAAGCCGATCATTGTATCCATAATATAAACTCCATGCTGTGGAGGGTACAAGATAATGTATTCTTTAAAAGCTGGGAAAATGAGCACTCAAAAATGAGCTGTCTTTTTATTCCAACTGTGTGATTTGGTTTGTTTTATCTAAAAGCCCCCAAATATGTGCTTGTCTAGAGAGTGATTGTAGACTCCGAAGACATCAAATACAGATTTAAAATGTTCATGTTTCTCTTAGAACACTTAGGTGAGATTCAACACCCAAATTTCAGTGATAGTCTCGATTTGCATTTATTTAATTTCAGATGGAGTGGTAGAAGGCTCATGATTACCACTGAGTCTGTTGGGTTAGGTTATATTTGTCAGGCTAGTATCTAGGTCCTGAGGGCTTGTCGAGCCTTTTTTAGGGATGCTCATCCACCTTTGGGGTTCACCTGCCCTCCCCAGCTCGCACCTGGGGCTCTAAGAAGCTACACAATGACCCCACATCCCAGTAAAACCCTCTCAGTATACAGACTAAACCAAGTTGATGGCAACCAATAGATCTCAAACCCACTGGTGAGTAAGGGGGACATTTACCCCAAGCATGGCAAACCTTCCCCCTGTGCAGATGAGAACAATTAGTTCCAATGGCCATGAAGGTGCCAAAGGTAGGGGCGGTGGAGCGCTTAGAGTGCTTAGTTAGTCATCAAAGAAGCTAAAGCTATCCACTGCATCCCAAGTCATTTCCAATCCTCTTGACTCTTGTCTTGCCACTAGACTTCAATGACTCTTGGGAGAAAGAATGAGGCTGATGACTCTGCGACTCTGTCTCACTTAAATCCAATGCATGGGCTAGTCAAAAGATATCACTTGTAACTTTAGTCATCTTTGAGTGAGGACCACCACCACCAAGCACAGAACACTTGAATGTTAAACACAAACGTTTACCCTAATTGGTTCTCTATTTGAAGGCACTCAGGCAACTTCTTTCATCTGAAAGGCATGGTACTATTTGACTTTATACCGCCAACAAGTATAGAGGAGTATGAGAATTCATTTTATTTATTTTCCATATCTAGGTCCTGGATTAGACTCCTCCAGTCTGGTGACTTTTACATTTCTTTTGCTCTTAGGAACTCCCAGGAATATTTTCCCCCCATAAAATTTGATAAATTGAGCTCCCTGCTAGGTACATGACTACCTCCCCCCATCCCATCACCTATGGAGGTAGCGAGGGGATGAGAGTCTTAATAGAAAACCTCCTCATTAGCTCTTCACCAATTAGAGATGTCTAGGGATGTCTGATGGTGGGACTGAAGAATGAGTTCCCAAATTGTATTTATAGACCTGAATGAAGGAATTTGTCTTTGATTATTGGGAGGATCACTGACCTATTCAGTTTATTGGTTAAACTGATATTCTTACTGAAAAACCAGTCTCTCAAATATTGTAGTTGCACCAGTAGTATCCTCTTCCTTCCATTTAGAACATTCTCCTGCAAAGTTCTGGCTGGTGAAATTCCAGGTATTCTCAAATTCCTTCATGACATTCTCTTTGACCCTCCCACTCCGAAGAGATCCATCCCTCTTCTGAACTTGCATATCGCTCTGTAATAATTTAAGACACTTGTCATATTCTGCCACAAGCTGAGTTATTTGTATACTAGTCTCATCCTTACCCTTGAATTTCATCTCCAGCTCAACTAGAATTTAAGTTCCCTGAAGGCAGTTATATTTTGGATGACCTATCAGAGAGCTTCGAACCTAGTATATACTCGAGATATACTTATTCATTGCAGCTGACTAATGGGTAACCACACCATTTTATACTGACCCCCTTTTGCATTTATTTTTAAATTTCTGTCAACATAATGTGCATGTCTCATCTTCCCTGCTAAATTCCTTGAAGAAAGATTCTCTCTTCTTTCACTGGAGGCAGTATGATATAGAGGATAGATCTTGGGAATCAGATTGACCTACGTTCAAAGCCTTACTTGAACAATTACAAACTATATGACCCTGGGTAAGTCATATATCCTCTAAGGGCTATACCTGATGGGACTCAGTTTGGACTACTTTGACTTCTCCACTATGCCCCCTGAAAATTCAAAACTCATCATGGTGCAGGATCCAATCAGCCTTGTTACTCATTTCATCAGTGCCCTCCGCCCCTCTGACTGAAAGATGGAGTCACAAACTCCTCCATTTAAGGAGAGGGGACAAGACACATCTCCTCATTTCCCACACAGCTGCATTCATTTTGGACCACTGTGACTTCTTTACCAAGTTCCAATAGACAGTTACTCCTCCCTTCTTTTTTGCATTATCTACCTTCATTAAATTATTACTTTCTTTGATGGTTGTTTCCTGCTTTTTTAATGCAGACAAATGGAAAAACATTTTATAAGTGGTTTTTGTTTTTTTGTTTGGCATGTGGTTTTCTTTTTAATGGCAGAGGCAAGTTCTAAATGGAGTAAATATTGCAATGTCTGAGTCACTTGTGTATTTGTCTGAAAAAAAAATTCAATTAAAAATGCCTAAAAGTTTTAAAAACAAATAAATAAATAATTAGTTTCTTGAGGGCAAGAACTTCTAATTAGTTTCCCTCCCAGCTCTTAGTACATGGCCAGCCACACAGTAGGAACTTAATAAACATTTACTCATTGACAACAGACTCAGGGACAAGTTTTCTCACCTATAAAATGAAGAGGGTGTACTTGATGATCTTTAGGGTCCTTTCCATTAATTAATTTATGACCCCATGATTTTATTATTCTCCACAATGTGGCACAGCTAGGTGGCACAGTGGATAAAGCACCAGGCCTACAGGGAGGACCATGGGTTCAACTATAGCCTCAGACACTTCCTAGCTGTATGACCCTGGGCAAGTCACTTAACCCTGTTTGCATAACTTTTGCCTTTCTGCTATAAAAGTTACTAAGACAGAAAGTAAGGATTTATCAAAATAAAGAAATAGATAAAAACACAATGCCCTGCACATGGGATGCATGAAGTAAATATTTGTTATACAAAATTTAAACAAGCATTGTTATTTTATGCATTTTTACTCAAAAATATTTTATTTTCCCAATTCCATATATTGTTATTTTTATTTTATAGACATAGAAGCTCAGTGATAAAGGGGAGTGATTGATCAGTGTCATACAGTGCCTTGGGGAGCCAATTTAAGAGCAAAAAAGCCACCAGGTACCTATTCTGTCCACTGTATAATACTACTTTTGCACTCCTCATTTTTCTCTGTAACCCTCCTCAAAAAAATAACTATGACCCAGAAGAATCAACAGATTTAAATTATAGACTCAAATCTTGGATAGTCATGCTTTTAATGAAAATAGTAGCTTCCATTCTATGTACTTAAAAATTCAAGGTTCCTCCGAGTCATTGGCTCATATTTCATCAAAGGAAAATTGGGAAAATGAATATTTTGCTTTATCTTTTACTAAAGTCTCAAAATAGTTAACAGCACTGTAGTATCATAAAGTGTTGGACCAAGAGTCAGAAAAACCTGAGTTCATATCTAGCCTCAAACATTCACTCCTCATTTAACCCTGGGCAAGTCAGTCAACTCTCTGCCTCAGTTTCCTCATCTATATAATGGGAATAATAGAAGCATCTAACTCACAAGGTTGTTGTAAGGATTAAATAAAACAATCCAAACCTTAAAGTGCTATCTAAATGCTAGTTGCTGTTGTCTCCTGTATTTATTTCAGAAAACTTTGGGGAAATCTCTGACTCCCACTTATTCTTCACTTATATACCCAATAAGTTACTAAGTGTTTTCAATTCTTATTTTATAGACTCCTTGAATCTCTATTTTCTTTTCCATTCCAGATGCCATCCCCTATTTTTCTTCTCTTTTTCATTGAACTTCCTCGCAGTGATTTATTACCGACGTTTTCAAGACCAAATCAGAAACCACCTCTTTCATGAACCGTTCTTTATTCCTAGTCAGAAGTGATCTCTCTGTTATTTCAATTGCCATAATCCTTTTTGGGGTATCTCTCATAGTATTTATTACAGTCCATCTTATATGTGGAGTCATGTTCCATCTACTCTTTTAGAGGACTTCAGCCTCAGGCTGGGATCCAAATGACAGTCACAATGCCATACAGCAGAATCTTAGGGGTCCTAATTAAGCGCAGGATTTTGATTGGGTCACAGATGAGGCAGTCCAAAGCTCTAGCTTGCCAGTAATTCTTCCCTCTACCTTGTTCAGCTCCTTTCTCTCTCCTTAAGAGCCAACAAAGAACTAATCCTTACTGGAGGTGGAGAAAGGGCAGTAGAAGCCGTAGATAACAATTATTAGCATTTATGTAATGTTTTACAAAGTGTTTTCCAACATCAATTCATTAGGACAGACTAATGATAACTCTGGTGGATCCCCACCACTGCCTGTTTTAGGTAGTACACAGGATTTCTTTTAATGTTTCCTGACGGCAAAATTCAAATGCAGAAGAGCAGAAAAGACAAATTATGTTTCTGTGGTTTCTGGTAAGATTACCAAGGCAATATTAGGGATTCCCACTGAAATCGATGGAATTTATTAAGTCTTTCCCATATACATCATAAACTTATTGACTGGGAAACTCTCTTATTTTTTCTTTCTACCCCATCGAGTTTAGCACAATGCCATGGACCCAAGTGGTCTTGAATAAATTTTCAGGGTTGATGATTCCATTGGTGTAAGGTGACAGTTCTCAAAAAGAGAACTGTAGAGGTGCAGCTAGGGTACTGAGAGCCACACCTAGAGATGGGAGTTCCTGGGTTCAAATCTGGCATCAGACAATTCATAGCTGGGTGACCTTGAGCAAGTCACTTACTCCCAATTGCTTAGCCTTTACCTCTTTCCTGCTTTGTATTGATCCTCCTAGTATTGATTCTAAGATGGAAGGTAAAGATTTTTTTTTAAAGTATACCAAGGACCCCCAGCTGATTTCAAGACTCTTTCAGGGAGTCTGTGAGATAAAAACAGTCTTCACAATAATACTAGGCTCTTTTAATTTCTAATATGGTAAATATCAATTGACATAATCCATATAAAAGCTCTGGAGGGGGTATTTAATCATCTCTCTGAAGGTAAATAGATCCTCCCCCCAAAATTATAATTTGGTATAGGGATGTCCAGTGAGGAAATGCAATTCATCATGTTAAAGGATAACCTTCATCTTACCCATCTTCTTACAGAGATGAGAGACTCAAGAAGAGAAGGAAGAGTATGTTTTTGGACATACATACATACATACCCATTTGGGTAATTTGTTTTGCTTGACTAAAGCACATTTGTTAGGAAGTTTGATTTTTCCCCCAAGGGAGAAAGGAGAAAAATAAACGCTTGTTTAACAAAATGAAAGTTTAAAAAAGAAGAGAAAGTTACATTCTTTTCAGCTTATGTGTTTATCTTCAGATAATTCTAATACGAAAAATCAAATTCTAAGTCATCATTCATTCATCCATCCCTTCCCCTTTCCCATTACTTGGTATATACCTTATGTATGTATTTTGAATATACCTCAATGTGCACCTGTGGTTTTCCTGGGAGGACATAAGCCCTTTGAGGTCAAAGTCACTTTTATTTCTGTCTTGGTTTCTTTAGCACCTAGCAATAGGCACTATAGGTTCTAAGTGCTTAATGAGATCTAATCTCAACTGTGTGAGCACTACCACCATTAAACCTTGTAGGCTGTAATCCACTCATACCTGATTATTCTATGACATTTCTGTTCAAGGATCTCCAAAGAAAGATTTATGGTTGACCAGGATTCAGCAGGACCAGGCACATGGACTTCTGCCCCTTAGAACAAGCCATTCCTTGACACCTAGCTGTGCCCAAGCCGTGGTCTCATGTATCTTCTGAAGAGGGACATCTTTTATGGTAAGAGGGGATCATTTCAATCACACATGTTAAAGCTCTTCAGTAGTTTGGACACCAGTAAGAACTAACTTACAACATTAAGAGGCAGGAGCTAGGTAGTGCTCAGTATAAAATATTGGACTTGGAGTCAGGAAATCCCTAGTTCAAATCCAGCCTCAGACTCCCTAGTTGTGTTATTCTAGATAAGTCATTAACTTCTCTATTTCTCAGTTGCCCCATCTATAAAATGGAGATGATACTAGCACCTGTTTGCTAAGAGAAATTGTTTTAAGGAGAAAATGAGATAATATTGGTAAAGTGTTTAAATAGCAAATTTGCCACCGAAGAAAAAAAAGATTAAAAAGTGACTTCAGATTCTGCTTTATGCTTTCTTATGGCAAAGCTTAAAACCATTTCCCCATTATGTACTCAGTAAAGATTAAATATTTGATGAGATACTGAGTATCAATAACAATATGAATTGTCAAGTTATTAGTCAACTTTCTCCAGTGTTGAAGTTTTTAGCAATTATTCGCTTATATACTTTATATTTTTCCTATTCCAAATTTAATGAGTACCAAATGAAATTATTTCAATATGCAAATTAAAACAGAAATGAGAACTGATTATATCTCAAACCACAAATCTCTATTATGTGTGGCTTTTAAAAAAAACATGCATCATAAATTGAACATATTACTTCCCAAATTATTTGGATTGTCTGTTTCTTTATGAACTTTCTTCTGTTCTTTTCTATGCACTTTAAACAAATACTTCAATCAACCTCTTCCCTTTTTATCTCTAATCTCTTCTCTCCTCATCAAAACTATCTCCCCCAAAAAGGAAAACACATCTTTTGAAGAAAAAAGCACAATCAAGCAAAACAAATCCATACATTTGCCATATTCAGAAAAGTCATGCCTCACTCTTCACTTGGAGCTCAGCAACTCTGCTGTCTGAAGATGAGAAGCAGGCTTCACTGTGGCAAGTTGGTCCTCAGCTCATCGTTGATCAGTGGTTCTTCCATCTTTCAAAGTTTTTTTCTTTACATTTTTATTATTACTGTATAATTTTTTTCCTCCTGGTTTATCTTTACTTCACTCAGCATCAATACATATGAGTATTCCCAAGCTTCTCTAAAATAACTCCTTTCATCATTTCTAAAGGCTATTATTGCATTTCACTTATATGCTATAATTTATTCACTTGTTCCCCAAGTGATGGGTATCCCTTTCATTTCCAGTTCTTTGCTACAACAGAAAGAGCTACTATAAATACTTTTGTATATATATATATTTTTTTTCTTTTGGATTTCTTTGGAGTATAGTGATATCACACACACTAGTGATATCAAAATGTCAACAGGGATGCTCAACACTGAGCACTTAATAAATATTGGATTTATTGACTTGATAATCATATTCTATTTTTTCCTTTTTTTTTAAACCCTCACCTTCCATCTTAGAATCCATACTGTGCATTGGTTCCCAGGCAGAAAAGCAGGAAGGCTAGGCAGTGGGGGTTAAGTGACTTGCCCAGAGTCACAGAGCTAGGAAGTGGCTGGGGTCACATTTGAACCCAGGACCTCCCATCCCTGCACATGGCTCTCTATCCACTAAGCAATCTAGCTGCCCCCATCATGTTCTATTTCTATGAACTGCTTTGATAGGGCCCAATTAGAATTGGACACCAAACCTGTTTACATGGTAGGGTCTAGTTGCAATTGAATCCCAACCTTTCAATGAAATGAAAGCGAGAAAGACTTTCACCTCTGTGCTTCCAATGAAAGGATAATTAAGTGGAAGTTCTTTTATCAAGGAAAACCCTTCTGACTTGGGCATTTTGGTGACAAGTCTCCACTCATCAAGGTATTCTCAGAGAGGGACTTATGGATTTGGAATTCCAACAAGCCCCCTACTTAGAAAACCAGATTTGTCTGTCGGTCTTTAGAACACAATGAAATTGCCAGCTGTTTGCTTAGATGGTTGCCTGTAGTGGTTTATGGAGCTATTATTAGTTTTAATGTTGTAATTAGATGTGCATATGCACCCAGAGGTATGTTTCGATGGGTGTATCATACAAATCAGAATTGACAATGATGAACACAGCTGCATTTCTGCCAATGATTAGACCCTGAAATAAGTGCTCTTGCTGTGTTTACTTGAAAATGTGATCTTCTAGAATGGAGAGGTTAGCGATGAAATGAGACTGCCACAGAAACAGCCAACATATTCACTAAAAAAAGAGACCATGAATAGGATTCAACATGAAAAGAAGAAAAATAATCAACTCTAACAATCTGCAGCACTGAGAAATTAGTTCATAAAATGCCTTCTTCACAGCAATCTTGAGAAGACGGTAGTCTTAGAATTATTCTGGATACTTCAACGGATTTGGAATCGATGTCAAACCACTCATACCTTGAACCATGCAACAAAATCCAAATATTGTTCCATATTTGATAGATGAGGGAACTGAGGTTAAGGAGATCAAGGGTCTTTGTCCACACTTAAAGTATTGGAGTCAGATTCTGAATCCAGATTTTCTGACTCTGAAGTCAATCCTCTTTACATGATAACACAAGATCTTCCAATCCAAATCAAACCAATCATGCTTTGAGTGATTGCCGATTGTGTGCCAAACACGGTGCTAAACCCTAGGGTTACAAAAGCAAAAACCAAACAGTTAACTCTCTTAGTACTCTAGACACTTATCTGAGAATATAAATTGCAAGGAAGGGAACTACTGGCACTGGTAGGAGTTTCCTCACTCACCAGGAGTTTCTGACATTAATGAAATCACAGATCCAACCCATATCCCTCTCCTAAATACATCAGAGCAATGAAACCCCAGCAGATTCCCCCTGATTGCCAAAGACTACCATCTGACATTTCTTTGAAAGTGCAGACTCATTGCAACATTCCTCTCTCTTAAAGCCTCATCCATCCTGCCCCCAACTCTCATTCAAATAAGAGCTGGATGGAAAGCAAATTACCATTAATATTACTGAGAAATTAGCTACCACTATCAAATGTCCCTTGGCCCAGGCTAACCAGATAACAGAACTAAGCCTAGGCTAAAGAAAAAAGATTTCCTTCCACATCCCTTTTCAGTTAAATATACATAAATTAACACACATGATATGAGTATTATTTATCTTTCTGGAAGCTCATGAAAACTCTAAAGAATCTTTCACATATCTGGGATAGCTGATATGGGCATAATCATTCATAATCACCTACTTATCAGGAATAGACAGGAAATGTGGAGTTCCATATATAATTGAATACTATACAATGATTGTTCAGGGAATTAGAACAAAATATACTCAACAACAAGATGACATGGAACCTAATTCTATCTCTTTTTTTTTGGCTGTCCAGATGACTCCTCTTGGAATACTGCAGTATCAGAAGAAATATTAATTAAATATTAATTAATGTAAATATTAATTATCATGGGATGACAGGATCCCAGAATTAAAATAAGAAGGGACCTTAGAAGTCATATAGTCTACAATAACTTGTTCATTTTAGAAGTGAGGAAATCCAAAGTCAATGGAGGCTACATTATTTGCCAAAATTACTCAGACAGAATTTGAACCCAGGTCCTCTGACTCTAGAGTCTGTGGTCTTTCCATTGCACAGTATATATATAATATTTAAAACAATATATCATAATTTGAGTTTTATGGTCATTTGGATTTTGAGTAAATAGAAATTTGATACATTTTAAAACACATGCACTTTCTGGAACAGAAATTATAGTTGCCAGGAAAAAGGACAAGAGACAGGATTTGTTGATGTTCAATTATGCAATTATATCCAACTCTTCATGACCACATTTGGAATTTTCTCGGCAAAACTACCGGAGTGCTTTGCCATTTCCTTCTCCAGTTCATTTGACAGATGAGGAAATTGAGGCAAACATAACTTTCCCAGGATCATACAGCTAGGAAGTGTGTGAGGCCAGATTAGAACCATGAAGATGAGTCTTCCTGACTTCAGACCCAGCACTCTATCCACCTAGCTACTCTAAGGAGGTGAGATAGAGAAGTGATTTCCACAAGGGCATATGGTAGAATGGTTCAGCCCCAAGCAGTAGTTCCAAAGATAAATTCATTAACTTCCCCAGGGATTAGAGGCATGAATTCTAGGGCCTCGAGGAGGTCTAAGTCCTCCATGGTTTAGTGGGAAAAAAAACTCCAACTGTGTTCTTTATTAAATGGATGACTGTCAGCAAGTCACACACTCAACTAGCCTCAATTTCATCTTTGTAAAATGGGGATTATTATATTTCCACTTTGAGCTGAAAGGGCTATTGTGAGAATCCACTAAAATAAAGCACATAAAACACTTTGTAATCTGTCAAGTGTTATACAAATGTCAGTCTTATAATTATTATAAAATATAACAAAGGAATATTCTGACACTTTCTGGAAGGTCCACTGGAGTTCTCAAAGGCTATTCCTGTGGATTTGATATCCCTGACCAAGTTGGAAAGGTTTCCAGTATGTGCCAGGAAGGACAGACTATATGTCCATTGCATTTGGAGAGATTTATCACCAGGTGGGCCACAGAATATGTCATGTTTTTGGACAAAGCATTTCTTCAAGACTAAAACTGCATAGAATTACAATAGGAAAGAAGGATGGATTTGGAGTCAGAAGACCTAGGTTCAAATCACAACACTCTGATCCCTAGTCTCCATATCACTGGATAAGATAAATCAACCCCTCTGAGCCTTGGTTTCTATAACTGTAAAATATGAGAGCTAGGTCTGATCAGTATTACATGGTATTTTAATTTATTTTTTAAGCATTTCCCAAATCATATATTTTTTTAAATCCCTTACCTTCAGTCTTAGTATCAATTCTAAGACAGAAGAGCCAGATTTGAACCCAAGTCCTCCCAATTCCAGGCCTGGCAATCTATCCACTGTGCTACCTAGCTTACATCCCCCAACTGCATTTTAACCTGGTTCAGCTGCACTCAGGAGTTTTGCAGGGGGCCTTGAGGCCTGTACATTTAACCTCTCTGGACTTTGCTATTATTCGGTCATTTCAGTTATGTCTGACTCTTCATGACCCATCTGGGGTCCACTTGGCAAAGATCTGCTTTTTTCTTCTCCAGCTCATTTTATAGATGTGACTCATTCAAAGTCCCACAGCTAGTTAGAGGTCAGATTTGAACTCAAGAAGATGAATCTTCCTGATTCCAGGCCTGGCATTCTGTCCACTCTTCCACTAAGCTTTCCCAACCTCTGGTCTAGACGACCTCAAAGGTTTCTTCTATTCTTAAATCTATGAGCCCAGGTTCCTAATAGCTGGTTGGTAGAAGGCTGAGTTGGCCATACTGAGAGTACAATGAAGGAAATGGAGGTAAAAGAAACATATATGATGGGTGAAGCTATTCTAACTGAACCAGCTTGCATCTGAATTGTGTAACGTGCTGAATGGACAATTCTAGCTTAAAGAAAGAAATCTGCATTTAATACAAAGTAAGTCCTGGAAAGTTCATTGAACTTGAGTGTTAGTAAAATGCTGGTTCAGAGTACAGGCATTTGATTATATGCATTATCATGTATGAGTGTGGGGATTTTACTAACAGTGGCATGTGTTTGAGTTAGGCTGATGGAAATTGGGCCAGGCCAGGTCTCTATTGCACCTGTTAGGTCTACAAAATGATTACAGAAAGGAATTTCATTATGCGTGACAACCAATAAAAATGTCCAATCAAATAACTGGCTGAAATTTATTTCCAAATTCAAGAGAATTCATTTGAAATACAAGGAACAAAGAATAAAAAGTTTGAATGACCTAGGTTCATGTTACCTAGTACTCTTAGGGTAGGAGATTTGGTAGGCTGAGGATTGTTTTGAATCATACACTCTTCTGGGTAAAATGTAATCTTAGGAGAAAGATGGTTGACTAATTTTGAGATTCAGGTCTATGGCATTCCTAGATACTGACAACTGCAGACCACTGCAATATCAGACATGCACAATTATCCCCTGGGTATATAACATCTTGACCAAGTTACTGAAGAACTCTTCCTGGAAAAGCAATTACAAGAACAAATCGAAGAACTTGGGAAGCTTTCCTAAAGCATGGTTGAAGGCAGATTAAATTCCAAAAAGAATTGCTTTGGAATACTAGCAAGTCTAATGATGCTAAATGGCAGGACCAACCCTTGGGGAAACTATAAAAAAGGCAATTGTCTGTGGCCACCATTTTCTCCTCCTGAGATGTTCACATCTCCCACTTCAGATACTCTGTACCTTCACAAGCTCGCTCTCTCTCTCTCTCTCTCTCTCTCTCTCTCTCTCTCTCTCTCTCTCTCTCTCTCTCTCTCACCCAGGGTATCTGGGGTCAAATTTGAACCCAAGACCTCCCATCACAAAGCCTGGCTCTCAATTCACATTGCCTCCTAGCTGCCTCTGTCTCTTCAAAAAAGGACAAGATAGAAATCAGCTTTACTTTAAGGTGAATTTAAATCAAAGTCTTTGTTCTTGCTGGAGTATTTGCATTTTAAACCTTATCTCTGATTCTGGACTCAAAGGCTTTGTCCCCCAGATGAAGGAATTTCATGCATCAGCAGACTAGTTATGTGTAAGGGTGTTTGGGGGTCAGAGGGCAACTCAGTGAGTCCCTGAAATCACACCACACAGACCTGGTGGCTTACTTTGCCACTAAGGTTAGCTTGGTGCACACGGTTCAAAATTAATGAACCATGTTTTCCTTAGAATTAAGTTAATCTCCATAAATAAGTGATTCATCACAGATGATCTGGGATTGACATTTACAAATGGAAACACCAGCCAGTACATTAATGTAACACAATTTTTGTACTGTGCACATATTGAAGACTATAAAAGCCAGGAAGTAAGCTAGATCAATGATACCTGCACATATCTTGCCATATGTAGTCTCATTCCCAACCAGTTCTGTTTTCACAGAAGTATCTTTACAGAATAATAGCAATAGCAAATAAATATTATTTATTATATAAATTATATGTGATCCTTGCACAGGTCATCTCCTATATATTACTAAGGAACAAATATCATTAAAAATTAAAGATGTTCTCTACCCCAGAGACATGTCAAAACAAATCACAAACACATCCATGTATAGGCAGTCCCTGATTATATCTACACACACATATGCACACATGTATGTATGTATGTATGTATGTATGTATGTATGTATGTAAGATTGGCCAGCCTGGAAGGGCAATCCCAGCTAGATAACTAAGAACTGAGTCCCTCTATACCCCCTGCACCCCCAGGATAGCACCTGGAGCATTCCGCCCTCCCCTTTCATTTTTTCTTTCTTTTTTTTAAAACTCCTACCTTCTGTCTTATTATCAATTTTATGGCAGAAGAGTGGTAAGGGCTAGGCAATTAGGGTTAAGTAACTTGCCTGGGGTCACCCAGCTAGGAGGTATCCAGACCTGGCGCTCCATGAGCTGCCCCTCTTATTTTTTTCTGCCTGCAGATCTCACCGTTGCCCAGAGACCTGATCAAAATCCCATTCCTTTCACTCTACTGCCTTGGGCTTAACCCCTAAATTGGCTGTGGCCAGGGAGATGGGGCAAAAGAATTGGAACCACAAAACCCCCAGCTAATCTCCTTCCTGGGTCTTTCTCTCAGTTTCTTCAGTCACCAGCTCTTGTCTGAGAGACAGCCTCCCCAGCCCTCATATCACTCCCAGAGGTCCCCTTTCAGCCTCTGTGACAAAATGTCCTGGAAGCTCACTAAAGCCTGGCTGTTCCTATGAAATGCAGATAAATCTTACTTCCACACACTGTACAGCCAAACTGGCATTCCTCCCACAGAACATTCTATCTGTGTGCCTTTGCACAGGTCATCTCCCAAACCTGTGAAAGCCTTGGCCCTCAGCTCAAACCCCACCTTCTTCTATATGGAACTATTTCCTGCTCTTCCCCAGCTTCCAGGAGCAGCCCCCAAAGCCCCACAAAAAGTATCTTGTATTTACTTGGTATGTTTATATATAAATAAATATATATATATATATATATTTATATATATATAGGTATATATATATATATATACCTATTGTCTGTCCCGGTAGACTAGAGTTTCTTGAAAAACTTGAAAAAAAACTTGGAAAAAAAAAAGGACAGTGTCATTTTTTTCCTGTGTTCCCCAGTGTCTAGCATGGTACCAGTCTGGCACATAGTATGTATTTAAGAAATGTTCATTGATTTATTAATTTTCTTACAAGATACCCACCGTTGTCATCTCTGTAACCCACCTTGGTTGCCATGGAAATCTAGAGCAAGGGAAGGGCTCTGCCAAGCTGATCTGGCAGACTACCCAGAGTTCTTAAAGTTCGGTGGTCTTGACAATGAATTTTAACTTTAATGGACTTCTGGGAAGGAAGAAGATGGCATTATAGGAAGCTTCAGGGGGCTAGCCATGCAGAGGTGATGAAAGACCCTGTGGCTATGGAGGCTAAGGTTAGGCTGGTGGGGATAAACAGCAGAGGTGACCAGCCTGGAAGCTGTTGACAAATGAAGTCCTTTGTTGCTCTCCAGGTGAGAGCCAAAGGACAAAATGGCAGCTCTCTACTCCTCTCTTCCTTCCTCAAGGGAATTTTTTTTTTTTTGCCAATCTATCCCTTGACTTCGTAGGTGCTTTCACTGCTGCACTAAGAAGTTTGATTTTGCTCTTTAATTTTGTGCTCATGCTATTTAATTGGTTGTTATGAAAAACTGTTATAACTTGTTGACCAAAAAAATGGAACTGTTTGCACTGCTTATCAAAACCTATAGCTATGTGTGTGTGTGTGTATGTATGGAAAGAATAGGGTCGGAGGGACAGAGCCCCAATCAGAGAGGCAGAGCCAGAGAAATCAAGAGAACTCAATCCATTCCCTTAAAAGGAGGTGTTATTTTGGCCCAAATTAGAAGGGGGGGAGGGCAGGGTCTGTTACCCCCCTTAGACTGGATGAGCCAAATTCAAACTCCAAGACTATACTGGGCTGCTACTCCAGAGGCGAATCTAGCCCTTCCATACATTATACAAAAGCCAATGTCAGCAGCACCCAAGCAGCAGCAACTACATTGGGGGATGGATTGGTCCTACCCTCATTCCAGAGCTCCCCTTGGTGGTTAGAACCAGAAGAGCTTCTGGCTCTTCCATCAAGGCTGAAGAATACCCAGAAAAGAAATGTAGGAGATCTCATTAGTAGCAATTGTTGCCAGCAGTAGAAATTCTTAGAAAAGCCTTTAAAAGTGCTCGATGTTCTTGCTTTGAGGCCAGAGAAGCAGGGAGAAGACGCATTCTGTACTCCAGCAGTAAACTGTGCCAAAACATGGGTGCCAAAAATAGAAAGAGGGTCAGAAAGGCCCAATGTGGGCTACCTTGGAAGGGAAGGAAGATGTTAAGAAGCTGGTCAGTATCCTCAGGGATTCCCATTACCTCAGTCTCCTTAATTCCCCATCCCCTTGGATCTCCTACCATGCACCCTCCCCATCCATCCTAGACCCAATGGGAGCCAAATCCTACCACCGGAACCTCTGATGCAAGTCAACCATTTCTTGGAACTGGTAAATAGATTTTTAATAGTCGGAGAGGGTGGAAAGAAACTTCTGGGTACCATCTGTGCAATGGAGAAGGATGCATTCCTAGCATCCCAATCTGAAATCTCCAGAGCATTCTCCCATAGAAACATTATTACATAGAATGGCTGAATTCTACAATTTAGTGCTGTACTTTAAGCACATGATGGGTTAAATAGGTTTTTATGGAAAGGCCTGGGAACCTAACCACTATTTATAGCATTGTTTCTGTGGAAAAATGCCCTCAAGTTCCCAGAAAGTGACTTAAAAATGAACTTTTGAAAAACAACCCATTTGTACATTCGGAACTGTGTGTGAAAACATAATTTATTCCTAAATCAATTGAGACAGGCAGCAGGAACTCCTGAAAATGTAAAGATCATAAAACATAGCGATCTTTAGAAACTTCCTGAAGTCCAGGAGCACATATAATTTGTAAGAGTCAGGGAGAATACTTTTATGTTTTTATGCTTGACCACCTTCCCAAAGCAATAGAGAGATTACCAGAAAATGCATCATTCAAACCGGAGTTGTTAAATGTCATACTTATTCTTAAATATCTGTATCACTAGTGACTTTTTCTGCCTTTTTATGTGAATGAATGAAAAAGGATTTATGAGGTGCTTTCCATGTGCCAAGCTCTGTGCTGAGTCCTAGGGGCATAAACAGAAAAAGGAAAGTCCTTGGTCTCAAAGAGCTTCCACTCAGATTGGGACAACACAGAAAAGCAAATGTATATGCAGGGCAAAAGGAAAGAGCCAGGGGTCTTAAGGGTTAGGTAGAAAGCCAGACTGTAAGACCCAGGGGTCTTTGGGTTCTGCCAGTAGGTCAGATGGCAATACTGTAAGGAATAGAGGGAGATGAAGGTAACCAAAGGATCTTGGGAGGCAGGAGCAGGGCAGATAATTAAAGAACAAATAGAGCTGGTAATTCCCCTCTCTCCAAGCCACTTAAATGGAATCTGAGAGGCTCTTGCTAAGGGGAGAAGTCAAAGAGAGAAGACAAGGATGGAGGAGATATTCCTAGTAGGGGCAGGTGTCCCCAGAACAACTGGCCACCCCAAATATAAAAAATGAATGGTGCCTTATAGAGGAAGAACTCAATTCTATTAAATCAAAGTAACAAATTTGGGATATGACTTATTCTACCTCACTCTGGAGACCAGAGTTAAGAACAATGGGTACAAGTTTCAAAGAAGCAAATTTAGGCTTGAGGTAAAGAATAGTTTTCTAACCATTAGAACTATTTAGGGGGGACTTCGGTGGCTTAGTGGACTAAGAGCCAGATCTAGAGACAGGAGGGTTCAAATCTGGCCTCAGATACTTCCTAGCTGTGTGACCCTGGACAAGTCACTTAACCCTCACTGTCTAGTCCTTACAGCTCTTCTGCCTTAGAACCAATACACAATATTGATTCTAAGATGGAAGGTAAGGGACTTTTAAAAATACTACATAAAAAATTAATGGGACTGTCCTGGGAGGTCCTTCAACTAGAGTCATCAGACTAAGGCATACTGACAACTTTTTGAATGTGCTATGGACAAGATTATGTTTTGGACATAGATGGAATGGAATGGCTGCTAACAAAGCCTTCCAATTCTGAAATTCTATGATATTGTGAGCCAAAGTTAACACAAACAACCCTCAATGTATGCAGTGATAACAAAGGATAAGTGGGCTCTAATTCTAAACCACTCCCAACCATGGGGACCAGTCAAAAGTCAACTAAGCCTGACACTGTTTCCAAGGATAGTGCTAGACTCTGGCTGCAAGGGGTAGCTCACTTGGTAAGCAATGTATTTGGAAAAGATGAGGATATAAAAATAAGAGAGAAAAATTAACGTTAAAGGCATAAAGTCTACTCACAACACATTGATGACGATATTTGTGTAACGATTCTTATTATGAGGGGAGGGGAGAGTGAGGTCCATTGCATTTTGGACCTGACTTGTGATTTCACTGGTATAAGGAATTTCCTGTGACTAATCTCCTTCAAAAAAGCATGCTAGATCACATGGGTCGATGGGGATAGGATTGGGGATGCAGACTCTAAACAATCACCCTAGTGCAAATATCAGTAATATAGAAATTGGTCTTGATCAGTGACCAGATTTGTATCATTTGTTGATTTCTGAGGTGAAGTGCTCACACTGAAGATTTAACAATCAGCTCACCAGGTTGTAAGCTGGTTCCTGAACCAAAAGTCTTCCTTACTGAGGTCAGCTCTTCATCAAGTATTCACTGTTATTTCTCCTTATTTTGACCATTTGCAACAGCAAAAGTGACATGGAACTGTAGTCACTTACTCAAGGGGAAATCATCCTGTCCATCTTGAAGAGGAGGGTGACTTGAAAAATACATAACATTTTCTGCTATTTCTGGCTTCAAGATATGAAATATTTTGAGTTGCGTGTCTGGAAAGACTCTGAATTTTGGAATGTGAGACCCTGGTTTTAAACATTAGCTCTTTTGCTTACTTACATGTCTGGGGTCTTGGACTTCACCTACTCCAACATCTTGATTTTATAGATAAAAAAACTGAAAACTAGAGAGTTTAAGGGAAATGCCTTTAGATTACACAAATAGTAGCAGGATTGAAATTCAAACTTTAGTCCTCTGATTCCAAATGCACCAAAGGGATGGACCAGTGAACTGCTCCTAAGGATTCCTGGCTATATCTTGTTTATGCTGAGTGATTTGCATGTTATCTCTTCTGTTGCACTATGAGTTCCTTGAGAACACAAGGGACTGTCTTTGGACTTTTTTTTTATATTTCCATTACTTATCACACTGCTTAACATATAGTAGGCACTTACTAAATTCTATTTGACTAACAACTTTATTCCAGTAAACTCTGGGAACAGTTTATTCTTTCTTTTTTTTTAAAACCCTTACCTTCTGTCATAGGGGCAAGTCACTCAGTTGCCTAGCCTTTACCATTCTTCTGCTTTGGAATTGATGTTTCTAAGACAAAAGCAAAAGTTTTACATAGATGGATGGATAGATTGATAGATAATAGATAGGGTAGATAGACATATAGATGGACAGATGGACAGACAGACAGACAGATGGTTAGATAGACATATGGATAAAGATGGAGAGAGAGACAGACAGACATAAATAGACAGATAGTCAGACAGAGAGATGATAAATGGATAGATAGACAGAGACAGACAGATAAATAGATATAGATAGATAGATAGATAGATAGATAGATAGATAGATAGATAGATAGATGGATGGATGGATGGATGAATAGATAGATGGATGGATGGATAGATGGATGGATGGATGGATGGATAGATATCCAAAATAATTTGGAAGCAATTAATAGAGGGAAGGCACTAGCATTAAAGACCTCAGGAAAGGCTTCTTGTAGAAGTCAGGATTTCAGCTGGGACTTGAAGGAAGTCAGGGAAGATGGGAGATAAATATGAGGGGAAAATATTCTAGGCATAGGGGCAGTGAGTGAAAAGGCCTGGAGTTGGAAGATGGAATGTCTAGTGGGAAGAAGAGTAAAGAGGTCAGTATCACGGGATCTAACAGTACATGGGCTGGTGGGGGAGGGCAGCAGGGGAGAGTGAAGCTTGTATCTAATAGGGGAGATAACAAATATATGTAGGAGAAAACTAGAAAGAGAATATAGAGAAAACAAATAAATACAAAGTAAATAATTTAATAAGTAGGAAACATTTAACAAATATTTCTCACATAACTTAATTAGATCTGAATCAGTGGGGTAGCTTTTATTTATTTTCCAAGGATGATTGATTTAAAATAGCAAGCCTAGCAATTGCCAATAAATGGGATCCAAGGCTCCTCCAATGTGGGGAGTGTGGAAAGGAAACTAGACTGACAGTTTGTGGGGGAATGGACAACTGGGAGTGGCAGTTGGGTCTTGTGACTAGCACTTCCTTCCTGCCAGGTGGGACTTGCTTCCTGGTGTTGGAGGAGAGAGGAGTTTGTTCAGCCCAGTCTGGAGTGGTGTGCCTCTTCTTGGTTCAGCCCGAAGATTTAGGCCCAATTACTTCTGAATCAGAACTGTTCTTGTTTGTTTTTCTATCTACTGCTAAGATTCTGAATTAGACAAAGCAGGGCTGATATAGAGTAGAGGGGAGTGGGAGAACCCTCCGCCAGCCTCTGGGCCTGACCTCAACACTGAAGCTAAGGAAAAAACTCCAATCCCAACTGGTTATTAAACTTTATATTATTTGAATTCACAGTCAGATAAGTGGACTATCTTTTCTGGTCATAGAGGGAGCTGAACTTCAGTTCAGTCTTTCCAGGACAAACAGTCCTTATTGGACCCCTGCTGCTTCCTCTTGGCATGGGGCATCTTGCCTCACCAAGCAATATACCCTCTCTCCCCTTAACTCCTTCATACCCCGTACAAACCTCCCATTATCCCCCATTTTTCAAATCCTCCCTTTCCTTTTCCAATAAATATTACAGGAGGCTTTTACAGACCTATAGGTCTTCTGAGTTCTCCTCTTTCTCCTAAATTTATTTACCTAAGGGCAGCTATGTGGCATAGTGCATAGAATGCTTGGTCTGGAGTCAGGAAGATTCATCTTCCTGAGCTCAAACCTAGCCTCAGACACTTCACAGTAGTATGATCTTGGATAAGTCACTTAACCCTGTTTGCACCAGTTCCTCATCTGCAAAATGAGCTGGAGAAGGAAATGGCAAACTACTCCAGTATCTTTGCCAACTGAAACAAATGAACAGCAACAAATATTTACATGAGATATTTGTATTAAAAACAAAACCAGTACATTTCCCAAGATACTTAAAATAAGAATTTCTGTATTTAATTTAAAATCTCAGTTTTTTTACTAAAATTAATATTCAAACAAATAAAAACAAGCAGAGTACAGAACCATTTTAATCTTGAACTGCACCACTCTAACCATTTCAACCACACAATCAATTACCCAAAATAAATTCACAAATCCGTATGGGACATAATTAAAGTTCAGTTGGAAGCACAGCACCCTCACTACAGGAAATATAACTAATCTGCAGATTCAAATTCCCTCATCTTCCTTTAAAAGTAGAAAAAAGGAAAAAAGCTATTATCCTAAATAGCCATTTTCTGAATTTTAATTATATTATTGCTGTCTTTACTGCATATAAAACAAGAAGTCCAAAGAATTACTGGGCTGTTAAGTTTGCAATTGCCTAATCAAACTAACAGTTTGTTGGACTTTCTGATCTGTTGAAAATAAATTTGTGTCTATTCCATCCTGGATTATCATTTAGCACCGAAGTGTTTTAATGAGAAAGTGACATATTAAAGGTTTAAAATATATATCTTATCCATAAGAATCCAAGATGTTTTGAGCTCTGAGTAGAATCATAAGTTTTTATGGTCTAAATTGTCTGAATTAAATTCTCCATCACTGCTAAGCCTATTTCATTTTTATCTAGCTAAGCAGTAGATTGCAAATAAAATGGAAAGAGTCCATAATCTTTTCTTCCACCCCTTAGAGGAAAGACCAGGGCTACTCTTAGCAACTTGGAATCAAAGAGATCCAAGCCTGCTAGAGTTCAAAGAAATTTAGCAGGGTCACTCAGTGAATGGAAAAATTGAAGAACTGTATGTCCTGAAAAAACCATATGTCCTTTTTCATAAAGCTTCAGTAATCATACTGCTGAGGGCAACCCACTCCCCCTGCCTCTGCTCTGTAAAGAGAAATTGCTTATTTATTACTACTTCCTCCTTAAAACATGGGAAGAAGTGCATATCCAGTAGCAGTAGAACATAAGCTCCTTGAGGGCAAAGATTGTTTTATTGTTGTCTTTCTCCCCAGAGTCTAGCATGGTACCTGGCTAGTAGTGAGTTCTTAATGAATGCCAACTTACTAACCACACTGGGACTGGATAGGGAGGGTCAAGGAAGATGAATATGGAAGGGAAAGGAGGAAGGATGTTATTTACAAATATTTGCTCTATTTTTATTTCCAAACAAGGTATAAATTCATTATAGATATGTGAATATACACCTTAAATGGAGTTAGTCCACAATCTGGTTTTTGTTTCCCACTAGTTTTATAAAAGAAATGGAGTCAGAAACAAACCCAGAACAAAAGAATTTAAGAGGTGGAAAGGTCTTCATATATGGACCTAATCAATACATGAAGGAATCCCCTCTATAAAAAGAACCAAAAAGTAGTTTTCTCACCTCTGTTGGAAGACCTGTAAGAGGGGAGAACCCATCATTCCTCCAGCTAATGTATTCATTCCACTTTTGGACAATTCTATTGTCCAAAAACAACTAAGTATTTTTGTTCATTTTGTTTTGTTTTGTTTTGTTTTGTTTTAATTCAAACCTAAATTTGCCTCTTGACAACTGCTCCTAATTATGTCTTCTGGGCCCAGAGTTGGTTGGCATGATGGGAAAGATAATCCAGTAGAGGAAATTTAGGATTAGCCAGACAGGTGAGAGGAGCAATTACCTACTCAGAAATAATCTTGAACTCAGGGTCAGTGTCAGAGGATCTTTTATTCTCAAGAGAATGGGCACTCAGAAGCAGAAAGCAAGTGTTAACAGTCAGCAAGTGCAAAAGATGGGAGCAGGCAGGCTCCCTTTAATCCTAGTCCAGAAGGCAACATGGTCTCTCTCCTCATTCACCACTGCTCCATTACTAGAGGTTCAATTTTACCCTGAAAACTAGTTGAGTGAATGCTCAATTTATAAAACCAATTATCTTTAATTATTCAAGTGGGCTTTAACCAATCAAAACAAGGATTGTTTCAATCCTATCTACCTGAAATGGGGTTTAGGTTGGGAACAAAAAACTTAACTCATTTTTTTTTACTCCATTATTTAGACTTATGAGAGGAGTCTACCATCTTGTCAGGACCTATTCCTCACACAGGAAGACAACAAGGAGAGAAGAGTGTTTAAAAAAATCATATTGTGGAAATAAACTTGACCCCTTTCCTTTTAGAAATATTAAGAAAGTACTTTAAAATTGTCCTACTCTGGAGGCTCTGGATTAATCTGAAAGAGAAACTTTTTAACAAATTTTCAATCCACAGAAATTAAAAAAACTGTTTTTATAAAACCTTTACCTTCCATCTTAAAATCAATACTATTTATTAGTTCCAAGGCAGAAGAGAGCTAAGAGCTAGGCAATGGAAGTAAAGTGACTTGCCCACAGTCACACAGCTTTAAGTCCAGTTGTTTTTATTCAGATAAATAATTCCTTTAAAAGGAATCCTCTTTTTAGTAAGCCAAGTTTTTTCTTAATGGTCATTTTTGCTAAAAGTCAAGAATATTCTTATTAAAATTATTTGCATCAAAGAAGTGAAATTTTTTTTTGAAGAGAAACTATTATTTGTTTTTCTTTAACTATGAATTCCAAAATTTCTTGCTTCCTTTTCTTTATACAGGTCCCTGAAGTGACCAAGATGTGACCAGCCAAAGCTAAAAGGCTCATTTAAGAGAAGTACCTTTCCTTGTGCCCAGAGGGGATCAGGGTGAATATCTCCCTATGGGAAAGAAGAAGTCTTTTTGATTCTTGGGTTCATCTTAGACCAGCTGGAAAGAAGGGTCCTTTAGGGGAGTGGTCAAAGAGGAAAGGAAGGGATTCGGGAAATTTATTCTCTGACGATTCAAAAAGTTGTATCTATTGTTTGATGAAACAAACTAGTAACTGAGTTTTGTTACCTAACCTCTGGACCCTTGTTCAGTCTTAACTGTGAAATATTCCTAGTTTAAGAATCCTAATCTTTGAGAGAAATGTATGAAATAATGCTCCCAGTTTCTCACTCTAAGCAGGAAAACAGATTTAAATAACTATAAATTATGAAAATGCAGAGTACAATATAGAATTGTCTTTAACAACAGGACCACAGATTTAGAGCTGGAAAGGATTTTAAAGGATTTTTAAACTTCTCCACCCACCCACCCATTTTAAAGTTGAGGACAATGTAATGGACTTCTCTACTAGCAGCAATGCAATGATCCAGGACAATTCTGGGAGACTTATGAGAAGGATACTTCCTTCTCATATCCTTCTCACATCCAGAGAAAGAACTGTGGGAGTAGAAACACAGGAGAAAAACAACTGCTTGATCACATGGGTTGATGGGGATATGATTGGGGATGTAGACTCTAAATGATCACCCTAGTGCAAATTAATAATACGGAAATAGGTCCTGATCAATGACACATGTAAAACCCGGTGAAATTGCACGTTGGCTATGGGAATGGGGTGGGAGGAGAGGAGGGAAAGAACATGAATCTTGTAACCATGGAAAAATATTCTAATTAATTAGATAAAACTTTTCAAATAATAAAAAAAATAAAGTTAAGACATGAAGGTCAAAAGAGATTTACTGACTTGCCTAACATCCCAAGGATTATCCTAATAGAAGTAGCATTTGAACCCAGATCCTAACTCTAAATTCACCAATCTTTCCAAGAATAGAGAGATTATCTAGCAGAAAAGAGTGGTCAACGAGTGAAATGCATAGAAAAGTCAATTAAGAGTCAATGAGATTTAGAAGTGAAGAGATCACTATTAACTGTGGAGAGAGAAAGCAGCCATTTCAATTGGTTAATGAGGTTGGAAGCCAGATTATAGAGGTTTTAGAGAATATTGAGGATGAAGGAGATAAAGGAACCAAGGACAGAGAAATTTTTAAAGAATTAAAGAGAAGAAAGATGAGATAAAGGATTATTATTAGAAGAGGATGGCAGGAAATAGCAGAATTTTTTTGATCATTTTGTTTGAATGGATGGAGAAACTTGGGTGTATTTAGACAGCAAATTAACAAGCTAGGTGGCTCAGTGAACAAAGAGCCAGGCCTAGAAATAGGATGCTATTGGTTCAAATCTGGCCTCAGACACTTTCTAGCTATGTGACCCTGGGTAAGTCACTTTAACTCCAATTGACCAGCCCTTAACACTCTTCTTCTTTGGAACCCATACTTAGCATCAATTCTAAGAGAAAAGATAAGGGCTTTTAAGAAAAGAAACCAGGAGATAAGGAGAGATTGAAGTGTACAGAAAGAGAAGTGAGGATGGTGGGGTAATCTGCTGGAGAATGGGAAGGAATGGGATTAAGGGTACAGGTAGAAGGGTTACTGAGCTGGGTGAGTTAAAGGGCTATCTCTTCATCCTAAACTACACTAGAGGAGGAAATCATCAAGAGATGGTGTCAAAGGAGTTGCGGGGTATGGAGGAGAGGTTGTAAAATAAGAAGCAGGGGAGAAGAGAGACCTTGTGATGATTTGTTTTGACTTTCTTGTAAAGCATCATTTCATCTCTTCAGCTGACAAGGTCAGAGAGGTGCCATAGGTGATTAGAGGAGTTGGAAAAGATTTGGAATAGATCCACTGGGGTCTAAGAGAAACAATTAGGGAAGAATAAAAGTACTGGCTTGCTCATAGTGAGGCTCAGGTTGAGATTAGGTGAAGTTTAACAGAATTTAGTGGTCTCAGTCAGCACAGTTGTGTGACTTCCTTCAGCTCTGTTTAGTAGCACAAGAATAGAAATAGAGGCAGATAATGAGAGTAATCCAGGGCTTCAGTTTAACAAAACAAGGTGTTTATTCAGCAAAAAGGCAAGAGAAGGGATTCAGGAGTAGAAGGCAATGTAGTAAATGGGTAAACCCACTAAGGGGTGAAGATTGAGAGGCAAGGAGAATGTAGCAAGAGTAGAAATGATGGCTTGGAAATGTATGGAGGGGTGTAGGGATTGGAAATACAATTGAGGACAAAAAATGGGTTTGGAAGATGTAAGGAGAGATGAAAGAATAGGAGATTGTGATCAGAAAGAAGAGTTTCATAGTTTTGTTTTGTTTTTTCTAGAAAGGAGTGGAATACTTGTGGGTAATGGTAAGAGTATGACCACCCTTAGGTGAAGTCGAACAGAGGAGTAGATCAGGAAAGCTGAGCAGAATTGAGGAAGTGGGAGATTGGTGGACTTGAAGCAACATCAACCCAACCCATTGACATCTAATACTGGCAGGAAATGGAGTGGAAAGAGAGATTTCTGAGCTAGCTACTAAATCATGAGGAAAAAATCTCCCGAAAATCATTTGTGACATAAACAAATGTCAATTTATGTTTAATAGGGATCAGAGAGATCTTGTTTTCAAAGATGGGCTGGGAAGGAGGGGAAGAAAAGCACCCACTACTCCATTAAGCAAATGCCTCCCTCCATCTCCGTCTGATTCATGAATGTGATGGATATTGGGACCTGAATCTCAATAAAAGATCCAAACATTTAATGTGCATGAATATATGGAAGCACAGTCTTGAAACAAAGTGATTGCAATGTGGACTAAATTTATGCTTTCCTAAAAGAGTGCAAACTTTTCTTCATCCTTATTCCACAACTCTTCAGTTTCAGTAACCAGCAAGTAAATTGAATGCATATATTTCCTGAGCTTGATATCAAGTAAAATAATAAATGGCACAATAAATTATTCAATTAAGGGCTATTTCTTAGTTCACTCTCTCAGAGTACGATGAATTGGCTTAGAGAAATAGGGCATAATATACTAATCTTCATTTTACTGACGTGTTGTTATATACTAGAGAAAACAATTATGTCGCTCTTATTTTTTAAAAAAGAGGCTTTTAGAGAAATACTGTTAATCTTGATAAGATCGAGAGTTGGGTAGGAGACAAAAGAAACAGCCTATGGCTTGAGAAAGAAAACAGGGTCAATCTGGATGCAAAGATTATGGGTCAGAATATAAATAAGGAAGAAATCATTTACCATCTTTTTTTTCTCAAATGCCTCATGTTATTGCAAATGCTGTACATAAATCTTTTTTTTTCTTCTTCTATAATTATATAGCACAGTGGAGTGATGCTTCTTGGGACCATAATCTAATGCTCCACTTCATCTTTCATTTCTGATTACTTTTTTGGTTCAAAGTCATATATTTCCAAAAACTTTTAAGTACTCTATTAAATTCAAGTGTCAAACTCCCAGATTATCTGGCCCTACCATTTCTAGAAGGAACCATGATTTATTCCATGTGATTTCCCAAAGGCCACTCTGGGTAATGGTGTTATGAAAGAGGGCTTGGGTTCAGATTCCACCTCTTTATACTTATTAGTTTCGTGACCTTAGGCAAGTTATTTATTTCTGTGAACTCCATTGTTCTCTTCTATAAAACAGGGATAAAATCACTTGTAGCACCTACCCCAGAGAGTAATTGAAAGGATCAAATGAGAACGTAAAAAAAGATGAAAACCTGTTATATGAAAATCAATTATTATTTGAAAGAGTAATTGTCCTGACAACAGGTATTTACTAGACAGAAAAGGATTTTGCAGTTTTCAGAGCATCAAAGAATTAACTAGGATGGTGAGGTTATAGCAGTGGATAGGGTACAGCGCCTAGAGATAGGAAGTTCAAATCCAGCCTCAGGCACTTACTTGCTATGTGACCCTGGTCAAATCACTTAACCTTGTTTGCCTCAGTTTCCTCATCTATAAAGTGAGCTGAAAAATAAAATGGCAAACCATTCCAGTTTCTCTGTTAAAAAACAAACAAACAAACCAATGTACCTCTCTGGTCCTGTTAGAAATATCATTGGTGAAACTATGTTGAAATAGTTGCGTTGGCTTAAGCTTAACCCTGTAATTTTTTTTTAATTATTTGGGTCCCAAATTGAAACTTGAAAGGAGAGGAAACTACAAATGTAATCACCTTTCAATCACTTATCAATCCTTTCACTATCTTCTAGTTTCATTCCAAAAACATACATGTAAGCTTCAATAAAGTCACAGAAGCACACATTCTCAAACACCAGAGTCTCACCTCATTGAATGTTTAACTAGATAAAAATTCCCACTATAACATACTTGGCAAGAATTTAAGGCCACCAGTAAGTGTGAATCTATTCTTTCCAATCAAGGCCTTTTCATATCCAGAAAGCTCTATTTAAAACAAAAAATGAAATTTTTTACAATTGTAATTTACAAGTACAAAAATACAATTAAAAATGCCTTTTGAGTCCTGTGAACTTGGCAAACACCAACACATGAGAATATTTCTCCAGGAAAAGAAGAAATAAAAGAGGATTATATATGAAATTATGGATCTCCACTATATATAGACTGCTTTTTTAAAGGGGGGGGGGTAAAGGTGGTATATGTATTTTTAAACCCATATATATGTGTATATATAAAACACAACTCTAAGACAGAAGGGAAAGAGTTAGGAAAATGGGATTAAGTGATTAAGTGATTTATCCAGGGTCACACAGCTAGGAAATATTGGGTTAGATTTGAAACCAAAACCTTCTGCCTCTAGGCCTGACTATTCACTGTGCCACTTAGTAGCCCTTTTGGGGGGTATATTTTAAATTTAACATGGTAGTTCCAATACATTCCTGGCTTGAATTCTGACCTTTCTTCTGTTTGTTTCTTTAAAAAAATAATTCATCAATATTACTTTTTTTTCCTTTTCTTCCCTTTTTTAATAGTATCTCCACTCATTCCCACTTCTCCCCATTATTTTCCTCCCTCCTTAAAAAAGCAAAAACTTCCCCACCCTAGAAAAATAAGTATAATCACTCAAAAAAATCTACACATCAGTCATGTCTGAAAAATGTCATTCAGAACCTCTAGACCATAACCTCTCTGCCAAGAGTTAGGAAGTAAGATGCACCCTCAGTCTTCTGAAAAACAGCTCCAATTGTGAGAAAGTCTTTCCTTACTTTTGACCTAAATTTGCCTCTCTGCAATTCCCACCTAGTGTTCCTAGCTAGTCTTTCCTCCCTGGAAATTCTGCTAAACAGAATCTTTCACTTTTGTGGTTATTGTTCAATCATGTCTGACTCTTCATGACCCCATTTGTGCGTTTTCTTGGCAAAGTTTTGTAGTGGTTGCCATTTCCTTCTCCAGTTCATTTTAAAGATGAATAAACTGAGGAAAATGGGCTTAAGCAACTTGCCCAATGTCACACGGCTATGCAGCATCTGAGGTCGAATTTGAACTCAGGAAGATGAGTCTTTCTGATTCCAGGCCCAGTACTCTAACCACTGCACCACCTAGCTGTCCTCTTTAAATTCTGGAAGACATCCATCATGATCCTCCTAAGTCTTCTCTAGGTTTAGCACCTTTAATTCCCTCCATTCTCATATGACATGACTTTGAAACCCTTTAGCCTCCTGGGTAATCTCCTTTTGGATATTCTCTAGCTAATTGAAGTTCTCTTAAAAATTTGACACCCTGGAATAAACACTATATTCTAGATGTTGTCTGAGCAAGTCAGAGTATCATGGAATTATTACTGGGTTGATGCTGGAATACTCTATCTTTTTTTTTTTTAATACAATCCAAAATTGCTTTCACTTGTCTGGTTGTCATGATCACACTGCTGATTCCCATTGCTTTGTAGTCCACCAGCATCCCCAGATCTTAGATAAACTACTGTCTAGCCACATTCCTCCACCACCATGTCTTTGTGAAATTATTTTTTAAGCCCAAATATATAGTATGTGTCTTCCTACTGAATTTCTTTCTATTAGATTTAATGAATCAAAAACCATTTATTAAGTGCCTACTGTGTGCCAGGTACTCTGCTAAGAGTCCCTGTCTTCAAGTAATTTACATACAAATGAAGAAAAGAACATGCAAATAAAGAGATCTGTACAAAATACACACACAGCACAAAAGAAAGGTAAGCCAACTGCTTCCCCCACCACAACCCTTTCCTTTAGAGGGAAATGCTACTGTAGATGAGGAGGAGAAGGAAAGGTTTTCTGAAGGTTTCCTTTGGGCAGACATCAGCCTTTGTTTGCCTCATTTTCCTACACTGTAAAAAAATAGCACCTATTTGCAAGCTTTTTGTGAGGATCAAATGAGATAATATTAGTAATGCACTAGGGCAACAAGGAGGTTCAGTGGACAGAGTATCAGGGACAATATAATGTTTTATGGAGGGTAGAAAGAATTTTCCTCTTGTTCTAAAAGCCCAAAGGGGTCCTTGACTGAACCTAATTGCTACCTTAAATAGCTAAGTGTCAGGAAGACTCATCTCCCTGAGATCAAATCCAGCCTTACACATTTACTAGCTCTGTGACCCTGGCCAAATCATTTAACCTTGTTTGCCTCAGTTTCCTCATCTGTAAAATGATCTGGAGAAGGAAATGGCAAACTGCTTTAGTATCCCTGTAGTAAAGAGAACCCTAAATGGGATCTTGAAGAATCAAACACAATGAACAACAATAAAAATCTCTAGGACTTCAAGCCCAGAACCCCTATCCACTGTATCATGCTGCCTCTTTAGGAAGGGATTAGGTTATGAAGGTCTTAAATGCCAAACAGAAGACTGTATATTTGATTATGGAGGTAATAGAGAATCACTGGAGTTAACTAAGCTTGGGAAGGGGGAGGGAGACATGATTAGAGAAGATCTCCACTAGGAACATCACTTTGGTGCTTTATGAAGTTTGGAGAGGAGGAAGAGCCTTGAGGCAGGAGAACAATTAGGAGGTTACTGTAGCCATCCATCTATGAACATGGGCAAGCCACACAACTACTCTGAGCCTCTGTCTCCTGATAAAATAAGAGAGGTTGAACTAGATGATCTTTAAGGTGACTTTCAGCTCTAAATCCTGTGATTCTATATAGAAATACCAAGGGAAAGCTGAGAGGGATGTCTAAAGACCACTGAAAAGCCAACTGAGATGTTGCCACGAAAGTCACAACATCCTGTGCTGGACAAGTGGATAGTAATATTAAAAGAAAAAAGTAAGAAAAGAGAGAAGAGCAAGAAATCATTTAAAAAGAAGGATAAAGGGGAAGGGAAGGAGAAGGAGACAAAGGCAAGTAGAACAGCAGAAGAACTATTAAATGAAATTTGAATTTTAGGAAAAAGCTGAAATTATGGAGAGAAACAAATTTTGCATAAAAATTCACAGTCTACATAATCCTTATTTTTTGTTTTTCTTTGTACATTGAAATATTTGTGTTTGTTGGTATTTTTAAAGTTTATGATGCAAATTTTTTCAAGAAAAAAATGGGTTCTCATGCAGCAAACTATCTTGGTATTTGATTTCACAAGAACAGAAGTATACTGGTTTCAGTATTCTGGATGTAATTAAAGATTTTTAGTAATAAGAGGTATATCTAATTGAGCCCAAGAAATTCAAATAAGAAAAGGATAGCCTATTTTAGAAAAAGCAAAAATGAATATTTTCCACAAAACTTTATGAAGACCAAATAAGTATATTTTCCAAAGTTCAAATGTCATATAAAAGATTATTATGTTTACATGCTGTCCCTTTGTTTGATGCAAATAGCTATACGAAAAGGAAGAGGCTTCATTTCATAAACTTTTTCTCAATTGATGAATTATACTAAACCAAACAAAAATTAAAGCAACTAACAAATCTAAGTGGTACAACTCATTGCTACTCCATTTTTACAGATGATCCTCAGAAAGGTTAAATCGCTCACTGGACCAAAGTTGCTCTGCTAATAAATGACAAAGACAGACTTCACCAGATCCTTTCATATCAAATCCTATATTCTTTCAGTTACATCAAGGTGGCAATTTTCTCTTTCAGTTAAAGTGATCTTGGGGAAGTACTTTAGAAAATAGATTGACCATTACTTATGTAGCAACACCACAAATAAGAGAAAAATTGAAATAGTGACCCTTAAGATCAATATGGTTCTCAAGAAACATCTTAATTATAGGAGGGAAAAGAGTACTTTACTGAACAGAATATCAAATTAAAAGAGAAAAGTCCAGGATTTGAATCTTCTTCTTGTTTCCTCCATTCATTCACCTCTTAGAAACAGCGCTTTATGTAGTAACAAAGACTCTCAAATGCTCAAATATCTCTGTGAGCTCATGGATATGGATGTTCCTTCCAATAACAAAGATTACAACTCATTTGGACGTGCCTATCATGTGCAACTCTTCCATATCATTCCATAAACTTCACATGAAACAACAACAGGGGAAAAACAGAACTAGCATCTGTCACTTTTATTTTAAATACCTTTAAGGTAATTAATAACAATGATAGTTCACATTTATTTAGTGATTTAAAGTTATCAAAGTGCTTTCTACACATTATTTCATTTGTAACTCATAACATATGCTCTCCAAAATGTCCCATTTTACAGATCAAGAAATTAAGGCTTAGAAGAGTTGTCACTTGCCCATGTTTAATTTTTTATTTTATTTTATTTTTTAAACTCTTACCTTCCATCTTAACATCAATACAGTGTATTAGTTCCAAGGTAGAAGAGTAGCAAGGACTAGGCAATGGTGGGTAAATAATTTGCCCAGGGTCACACAGCTAAGAAGTACCTGGTGCCATATTTGAACCCAGGACCTAACATCTTTGGGTCTGGCTCTCACTCCACTATCCCCCTTGCCTATGTTTATAAAACTATGTGTCAGTAACAGGATTTGAACTCAAAACATGTTCCAAATCCAAAGGCCTTTGCATTCATCATACTCTTGTTTTTTGTTTATTTGTGTTTTGTTGTGTTTTTTTTAACATAGTAAACAAAAGCAGGTAAGAATACAACTTAGAATAAAGTCTCTAGAGCTAAAAAGGCACTTTAATAGTTATCTTATCTGTTTTCCCAACCAGTAAGAAATAATTCTCCCTAGAATATTACTATTCAATTGTGGGGTTCCAATTCTGTGGGGAGGGTGGAGGAATGGTACTAATAAGTCAAGTCCAATGATTTCATTCAGGAGTCTTCTCCTGCCAACAGCAACAGGATAGTCCTTGCCAACCAAGGGTTCATTGGCAGAGATGGGAGCTACTCAATTGCATTCTTCCAGGAGGATCAAGGAAGGACACCAAGAATGAACAGTAAAGGGACTGAAGATCACAGCATCATGGATTTAGAGTTGGAAAGGATCTCAAAGACCTCGTAAGTCTAGACCAACCTCCTCATTTTACAGATGAGGAATCAGAGAGAGCTCTTGACCTACCTATTCAAGATTCTCTCAATTACACAGACAACATTAACCGTAATATCAAAGATGTTGAGGGCTCTCAATACTGCCCTGGTACAAAATACCCACTTTTGCTAAATGCTCTAAATCAGAGGTTCTCAACATTTGTTTGTATCGTGGACTCCACCTTTGGCAGCCAATGGACCTTCTTTCAGACTAACATTTTCAAACCAATATATAGTATTACAAAGGAAACCTATTATATTCCATTAACTTATCTATCTATCTACCTAAAGTTAAAGGACCCCAGTTTAAGTATTCTTGCTCTAAAGTCTTACAGGACTCCCCACTTACTGAAGCCCTGTGCCTCTCCTGAATGAGTGCTAATTTTAAGTAGTCCCACTTCAAGTAAATCTGAGAGATAAAAATCTAGACTTGCAAACCAGATAAGTTAGGTGATCTTTCTCTTTATAGAGTGAAAATGCACTTGATTAAAAATTATTTTCCATTCAGCTATCATATAAAGTAAGATATACATATAATTACATAACAGATCTCCCATTCAATTGAATAAATATTAAGTACCTATCCTGTGCAATGTGCTATTATTCTAGCATTCTCTCCAAAGGTAGAAAGCAGCCAAGTAATCTCTGCAGAGCTGGTTATTGGCATGGGGTGGGAAGGAATCAATTCATTACACAATTACCAAAGGATAAGAAAGCTCTTGGGAACTCAAAATTCTAGCTACACCACCTCTCTCCTTATTGCTTCAAAATTACCCCTATTCCCCCAAACCTTTGCAAAAACAAGAAATGGAGAAGTCACTAAGGTGACTTAGGTTCTACCCATCAAGATCAGCAAAAGTTATAGCAATAATTATAATTGGTGTTTACATTACAGTAATGATGATGGATAGCATTTATAGAGGGCTTTAAGACTTTCAAGTACTTTACAAATATTATTTAATTTAATCAGAACACCAACCCTAAGAGGCCTATGCTATTGTTATCCTCATTTTACAGATAAGGAAACTGAGGCAAGAAAGCCTATGAAATGACTTGCCACAGGTACACTGTTAATAAAGAGTCTGAGGATGGATTTTAATTTGTCTTCCTGTCTCCAGGTCCAGTACTTTAAGGCACCTAACACTACCAAAAATATTATTATACCCATTTTACAAATGAGGGAGCCAATGTCAGCACCATGAAACTCAAAAACCCAGGGAGAGGAGTTGGGGGGAGGGTATAGGAACTGTGCTTCCCCAGGAAGCTTCTACATTGCAGAACCTTGAGCTGTTGAAGTTGTGGATTATGACTAGTAATCCAAAATGTTTTATTGAGGTCAGAAAAAGTAAGTGGAGATAGTTATAGCATCAATAGTTGCCTGGGCAACAGGGATCCAGGGTTTAGGTCCTGAACATGTATGATGCTACATGGCTGCTTCTGTTTGTATTTTTGAAGAGAATAGTTTTAAGAGAATAATTGTTATCTTTCCCCTGGGAAGAGGTATAACTAACATGGGGTGTCTAGAGCTTTGGGTCAGGGAACCAACAAAGCAGTAGAGAAGAGAAGGGGATTGGGGGCACCTAGAATGCTTTCTGAAACACTGTTCTGCATAGTTCTGCTTTCTAGGAGCCGTGACATTTGAAACTACAGAAAGGAATAACAGGATTTGGTTGGGCTCAGGCCACTGCATGCTGGGTCTCTGAGACTCCCCTGCCCTAAGAATATAGCTGTGGCAGAGTCTTGGGATCTTAGCTTGTCAGGGGGTCAGTCATCCTGGCATTAGGCTAGATTAACTTTTCTAAAGTCACACAGCTAATAAATAGGAGACTTGAAGATTCCTGCCTCCCAGCCCTGTGGTCTTTCTCCTACCCACACCAAAGGAAGAGTCCCCCTCCTCATTCTCATCCAAATAGCTAGATTGTAAAAACAACAACAAAAAAAAACCAACTCATTCAATAAGACTGTTTATGAAAGAATTTGCTACCAACTTTCTGGGTCTCAAGAAAGCTATGCTGAAAAAGAAAAGTTTTAAGTCTTCATTGGGAAGGCAGCCTAAGAGCAGCTGGCTTGGACAGGACCAAAAGAACAGCAACAATGAACAATGAATCAGCTGGAGCTAGCTGGAAATTCACTGAGGAGTAATGGGCTAAGAGTTCATTTAAAGTTGGTTGGGATTCCGAAAACATTCATTTTCCACAGAAACAATGTTTTAGAAAAGCTTCTATTATGGGTTCAATTCCCACATCATACAGATACTCTTCTAGACCATAAACCATCAGAGCTGGGGTAGAACCTAACTCCCATTTATAACAATGTTTCTATGGGAAATTATCTTCAAACACAGGAGGATGCCAAGAACACAAATGTCCTTGCTACAAATACGGCTGCCCTGCCTGGAATCTTTCTCTTCCAGAATGGAGATTCTCTCTAAGCAATTCTTTCATAAAAACTGAATATACTACTGATGTAGATGACAGTTTTACAGTCTAGCTGTTTAGATGAGAAAGACATCACCTCTATGGTCATAATTGCAATGTTTGTATGTGTCTGTGTGCGTATCTATGTACACAAATATCACTATTATGGCAATATATCACCTTTCTCATCCAAATAGCTGGATTATAAACACCTCTTGCATTAGTAAGAATGTCAATTCTTTAGGAAAGAATTCACTTCTTCCTCTCTGGGTCCCAAGTAAGCTCTACTGAAAAGAAAAGTTTTAAGCCCACACATTTAGAAAGTAATATTATGGAAGTAGACAAGAGCATAAGATTCAGTTTCTCAGAATTTCAGAGCTGGAAAGGACCTTAGAAATTAGCAAGTCAATCCACTCATTTTATAGATGAGTAAAATGAGGCCCAGAGAAATCAAATGACCTACCTGAAATGTCAGTGCCATTTCATGGCATAGCTAAGACTAAATCCTAGTTGTTGTTGTTTTTTAATTCTCATTTATGAATTTTGATTTTCAGGTTCCGTAAAAAACAATAAAACTTGAATATGTCTTTTTTTTTTTAAACCCTTACCTTCTGTCTTGGAGTCAATGCTGTGTATTGGCTCCAAGGCAGAAGAGTGGTAAGGGCTAGGCAATGGGGGTCAAGTGACTTGCCCAGGGTCACACAGCTAGGAAGTGGCTGAGGCCAGATTTGAACCTAAGACCTCCCATCTCTAGACCTGGCTCTCAATCCACTGAGCTACCCAGCTGCCCCCTAATATGTCTTTTTTAAAAACCCTTACTTTCTGTCTTAGTAACAACTCTAAGACAGAGGGGCAAGGGCAAGGCAAATGTGGTTAAGGGACTTGCTCAGTATCTTACACAGTATCTGAGGAAGTATCTGAGGCCACATTTGAACCCAGGATCTCCTGTCTTCAGATCTGGTGCTCTATCCACTGAACCATCTTTAAATATATCTTAAAGTTCTCAGGGTCCATGTAAGATGAGGTCTATACATTTCTTCAATCTAGTTCATAGGGTTTTGAAAAAAATAGAAATATGAAAATACTTTGACTCTTTAGAAGTTGCTATGTAAATTTAACATTATTGACATTATTGTTGATCTTAACAAACAACAATAGTAGTCCTCTTCTTCATGTAAATAAGTATTAAGCAATTATTCCGTGTACAACATCAAGTTAAATACTGTAGGAGATAAAATATAAATAAGACACAGTTCTTGCCTTCAAGGAGTTTATCATCCATATTTGAATATTAACCAAGCAGCTCTAATAATCCTCTAAGAGAAAGAAAATACCTTATATCATGACAAGTGCCAGCTTCTGATAGACTGTGTGTTACTTAAGGTGTACAACCGGAGTGTAAGAACTCATCTGAGTCACAAGATGACAACTAATTACTTTTAACGTCTTCACTTCTAATTGACTTTAGCATCTCTATCAAGTCATGTGTTTAATTATCTGTTCACCATAAGTTCTCATAAAGACAGACAATGTGGTAGAGTGGAAAAGGCACTGGACCAAGAAGAATCAAGAGAGTTTTAACCCTGACCTTCTGTCTTAGAATCACCACTTCCAAGGCAGAAGAATGGCAAAGGCTAGGCAACTGGGATTAAGTGACTTGCCCAGGATCAAATAGTTAGAAAGTCTCTGGGGCTAAATTTGAACCTAGGACCTCCCATCTGTAGGCTTGTCTCTCAATCCACTGGGCCACCTAGCTGTCCCATTAAATTATTTTAGACATTAAAACCTCTAATTTGTTCTTCAAAGTTTAAGTATTAGGAAGAGTGCCTCTCCAAAGGCTGAAGTCATTTCTTTTCCAGGCTCTATCTAATACTAGTCTGAGTATTTGATCAATGTGGAAAATAAAGCAGAAGAAAGAAAGTTTAATTACTTTAGCAAGATATTAATCCTCATATATTCACACAAAACTTGATCCTTCCCACAAATAGGCAATACACTCTGACTACCAACATGTCTAAACAAGTAAACCTCTTTATTAGCAAGGAAATTAATCTCCATCAATAGCTTGATTATTTTTTCCAACCCAAGGAAATTTTGGAAATTATTAAAGTTTATTTCTGATTAAAAAGATAAAATATGAGACATAATGCATAAATTTAAGTACTCTGATGGTATTTTCTATTTCATTTTTAATTTCAACTGCTTTAATTTAACTGAAAATAACTGGTCAAATATTAAGTTCTTTAAATAAATTCCTATTTACATCTTCTGCAGCCAATAGGGTAGGGTAAGACATAATCTGTCTTTCAATTCTCAATTTTGCTTTAAAAAAATTATTTTCCCAATTACACATAATAAGTTTTCAACATGTATTTTCCAAAATTACAAAATCCAAATTGTCTCTCTTCCCTCCTCCCTCTCAGAGATGGTAAGCAATTTGATCTGGGTTATATACATATGATCATGGAAAACATACTTCCATATTGGTCACTGTTGTAAGAGGAATACTCATATAACACCAACACCCCCCCCCAAAATGTAAATAAACTAAAGTGAGAAACAGTATGCTTTGATCTGCATTCCAAAAGTTATTTCTCTGGAAGTAGATACCATTCTTTGTCATTGGTCCTTCAGAATTGCCCTGAATCATCGTATTGATAAATTCTCAATTTTCTTACTATATCATGATGATTTCTCCCTCTCTCTTGAGTTAAGAAACCAATCAAGTTACTACAGCAGAATAATCTTGTCTGAAGAAAAAAGCATTAACCACTGGACAGCCAGATAATTCCCCATCCAGAAATATAACTTGATTTAAGTAAATGTTAGCAAAACAAAGCTGTTTTGTTTTTTTACAAGTTTCCTAGCTAGTCACAGTGAAGCAACTCATTCAAGTTTTGTCAACTGATCCTTGCTTTCCCTCAACCTCTTCCTACATCTAGTCAAACAAATAAGGCATTGAGCATTTAAATGTGTGTAAAAATTAAAATGTTTTCTTCAATTCTCAGGAGATCCACATTTTAAAAAAATCAAACATTATGCTTATTCCTCTAGAAATTTAGTAAAAAGTTTTAGTAGTCTCAAAGTAATGATGGGGTAAAAAAATCACTTCACAAAATTCAAAGACTGCAATAGGGAAAGAATATATGCTAACATAAAAACAATCTATCCTTTATAAAGGATAACATTCACATTAATTCTAATTGTAAAATAGGATAAAATTAATTTGCTGCCATATTCTAGAAAATGCCACTGTCCTTTTCTCCATTCCCTCTCCAGTAATAAAATTTACAAAGTATGTTTATTGGTTTATATTTAATACCTTTTTAAGTAGTCTGCTTAATTTCATGTGCTAATTTTTTTAAAAGTGCTTACCTAAGCCAGAAGAGAAAAATACCCAATGTAAGTAAACAGTATCATTATTTGCTGAAACCAGTCTCCTAACTGTACTCCTGCCAGGCATTTTCAGCTATGAGGCAGGAGGTGGCAGCCAATAAAATTATTTTATTTAACTGGATTGGAAAGGATATCAAACAGAAAAAAATCAGAAACATTTTTCTTCTCTTAAAACATTTGCTCAAATGTCACCACCAAAGTGTATTAGGTGACATAACTAGATTTGGTTTTACAGCTTAGGCAGAAATATTGGGGGGAGGAGCAGGGAAATGTGCCATGAATTTTAATGATATGTCATCTTACATGGGTAAGTCTTAACATGTCATTGTGGAAGTGACAGCATTTACAGCAGCAACTGTTCTAATGCTCAACATAGGATAGCTTGCTTCAAATGAATCTTGACAGACCTCTGCAAGTTACCATAACTACTTTGTAATTATCATTATGGAATGACACAGAACATCAAAACCTCTTTTATTTTTTGCAGAGGACAATATTAAAATTATGTCTTCCTTAATGACCTATTTAAGAAGAAGAATTTTCTCAAGAAATACAAAAATGTACAAAATAACTTGTTTCACAAATTACCCTTGCAGAATCTAAATTAAGGGCAACTTCTATGCAGGTATCTTGTGTTAAACTGTGTTGGATTTAATAAGAGGTTTAGCTAAATAAAAATTCTATGAAAATTCTTCATGCTAGGGTAGTTTCTATAATGGGTTTTATAGTGCCTAAATGGACATTTTCTGGAAAAATCATAGGCAAAGCTATACTAGGACAGAAAACCTTAAATTTCATTGTACAGTATTTGCAATTTGAATTGAGTCAATTCCATTCCCAAACAATCTCCCCTCCCAAGATCCTTGAATCATTCTTCTTCTAACCAATTGGAACATTTAAGTCATTTGCTCCCATAACCCTATTTGAGGACAAATTCAGTCAGTACTATTGATGAGCTCTTAAACTGTTTTTTAGTTTTCTTAGGGGGGAAATATAATCTGATTTCAAATGCAAATAACAAGACTGTGCTCAGCAAGTCTTCCAAAATGATAAACCAAGCTTAAGCAGTTGGCACTATTAAGATGGCTAAAACCATTAAGATGGCTAAGTTTGTTTTTAAATGTACAGACCACGAATAAATACATGCAAAATGGACTGGAGATTAAAATAATAAATCTAATAAATGTTATTTGTTGACTGAAAGAGCGTCTAGAGAAGAAATAAGGTAACCAAGTATTTCCTAATTGTTTTAGAAATTCACCTTTATAAACAAGGGCTGAGAAGACATTAATGGGAAAGAGATACCTAGTAACAAATGTTCAGCTGTATACTCCTGTTGAAGATAAGAAGGCATACCCAATTTCTGACTCAGATTTGAGTGTGTTGGAAGAATTGGGGTCTTATCTCTACAGAGCAGATTAGGTGATCATCTTTCAAAGTAACCATATCTTTCTAAAAGACTTCCAAGTGCACTTTGTGACCATCCCCAAATGCAGCCATTTCAGTATCCCTATAAAGTATGTTGGCAGTCTTGCTGAAGTTTTCAGCAAACAACTGATACATTTAATATCAAGTGTATCGTGAGGTTTAGATGATGAGAAAGTCTATCCCTGACTGGGCACTTTCAAATGCAGGACTTTCCCAGACAAAAACTCCTCCTCCCCCCTTTTCTCCCCCATGATTGGTTCTTGATAGCCTTATCTTCCAAATGAGATTTACTAAGAGGAAGAGGAAAGAGAAAATGTTCTAAAGAGGGTTTCTTTGATTGGGTAAATTTAAGGTCACCTGCTAGAAACCGGTCCAAATAATGAAGGTGTATATTTAATAAGCACTCATAAAACTATTACAAAACGATAAGGTCTCTGCTTAATTGGCAGATAAAGCAAAGACTGGCTATGCCATCTAGGGAAGAACTGAGGGTTAGCCATTAGTACTGCATTACCAAGCATTGTTACAGAAGCTGAAAACTTTTGCCAGGCCCTAACAGCAGAACTACCATTATTAATAAAGTAATCACATTTCTGGGCTCTAAACTCTACAAGGACAGCTTACTTTTGCATCTTCACACCAGATTGCCTTCTCCCCCATTTATACACGATTAAGCCTTAAAGGACTACATTCCACATGCAATCTTAGAAGGCAAATTTAGGGAAGGGGAGGGAATAAGTCCTTGCTAGCCATATAACAAAGTCATAAAAAGCCGGCCACACTAAGCACCCAACCTGTTTAGATCTAGAACCCAGAGCCCTCGATTCTGATTTCACTCTATGACCCCTATGACTCTTTGACCTTCTGTCCTGGAGACTCTCAAATCTGGTGCAGAAAGCACATCTATGCAGGTTGCAGAAAGGAACTTCTTGGCTTTCTTCCAGACAATCTAAAGACCGTAATGGAATCCTGCCTTTCTTTGTAAGGGGGCAAAAGGCTGCTTTCAACTTTTCTCTCTCTGTCAGTGACTGGAAAGAAAATATGCAAACTATACTGCCTGGCAACTAATCGGATCCGCAAAGCCACGGTGCATGCATTTTTAAAAAATAGTAATTAGAAACAACAACAAAAACAACAACAAAATACTGCAGCATTCATTCATGGGGGCCGCGCTGGGATGCACCTCATCCCTAGATCCTCCCAGGCACAAATCTTCCAGCGAAGGTGCAGTCCTCCCTCGAACCACTCCCCTCCCGAGACCAGCATTGCCCGGCGCGCCCCGCCCCCACCCTCACCCTTCTACTTAGAGGAATCTCCCGCAACTTGGGGTTTGCCAATTACTCTGCTGCCAAAACCAGAGGCGGGACCCGGGGACTGGGCTGGGCTGGGCAGGGGGGACAGCAGCGGGAGGAGGAGTAGGAAAGTTTGAAAAGTCAACTTTGGAGAACAAGGAAGAGACCCCGCCCCCTCCCCCACACCTCTCGGAGCCCCCCAGACACACATCCCCACAAACGGGGAGATGTGGTGGGAGCTGTGCCCACAGCTGAGGGAAACTTTCTTCAATGAAAAGTTGTTGGTGGAAGAGCCCCCTCTGATGCTTGCTGCGCGCCCCCGCCCGCTGCCATCGGTTCCCCTCCCCCTCTTAGCCAAAGGTGGGGGCTGCAGGCGCGGGACGCCAGACGGACCGCAGTTCGGACGCAACCAAGAGCCTCATGCCGGTCCCGGGCCGGCCTAGGCGCAGGAGGCGGGGGTGGAGGTGGAGGCGCTGCAGTCTGACTGCCCCACCATCCCTGCCCTCCAGCTCCCTCCTCCTCCTTCTCCTCCTCCTCCTCCAAGTCGCCCCGGAGGGCGCGCTCACCTTTCTCCTGCTCTTCGGCTTGCAAACATATGGGGATGTTCTTCTTCCAGCCCGGCATGGTGCGCCCAGCTCCCGCGGCTCTTCTCCTCGCCCGCGCTCTCCTGCTATCGCTCTATCTCTGTGTCTTTCCAGATCGCGCTCTCCTCCCGGGTCTCGGCGGCTCGCGGCTGCTTCGTTCCGCTCGCCCTCTCCCTTCACTTCCCCGAGGCAGGCTCAGAGGGGCTGGGGCCAGGAGGCGGCGGCTCCCCGGCACATTGCAGTAGGCGCCGGTGGCCGCCCGGCTTCTTCTCCCCCTCTCTTTCTCTCTCTCCCCGCCTCGCTCCCTCCGCGGCGGTGGCGGCGGCGGTCACAGGCAGCGGGCAGCGGGCAGGAGGGGCTGCAGCAGCGGCAGCCTCGGGCCGAAGCGCGCCGGGAGGGGGCCGAGGGCTCGTGCGCTCTCCACGAGGCCCCCTGGGGTCGGGGAGAAGGTAGGGGGGTGCCGAGGGTTGCCAAGCCCTGGGTGGTGGGGGGGGGGGGGGTTAGGTGTGCGCCGGAGGAAGGACTGGATTTTCTCTCTGCGGTTCCTCCTTCCTCCTCCTCCTCCTCCTCTCCGGGCCGCCAGCAGGTGGGACTCGGAGCCCGAGTGACCGCCGCCGCCGCACAATGCTCAGACGGCAGCCGCTCTGGAGCCGCCGAGATCCCGGGGCTCCCTCCTCTCCCCGGATCCTCCCGCCCTGAGACCGCGAGCGAGTCTGAACCAGGCGGCGGGCGGGCGGGCGGGCGGGAGGGCGAGAGAGAGAACGAGCTAGCGAGAGAGCGAGCCAAGCTGGGAGGGAGGGAGGGAGGGAGCGAGTGCGCGCACAGCTACACTCACAGGCTCACACACACACAAACACACATTCACACACACCCAGAGCAGCGAGCGCCAGGGAGGCCACAGACACTCCCTCTCTCAGCAGGTAAAAGCTGGCACCAGGCCTGGAGGGGAAGGGTCCATTCTCCCGCCCCTAACCTCCCCCCCCCCCAGCCACAATTACACAAACACATTCCCCACCAAAGCTCCTGGTCCGAGTGATACCCACCATGAAATGGGAGAGGTCCAAGAGTATTGTCTTTGGAGGTCATGGGTTCAAATCCTACTAGTGTGACCCACGGGGCGAGTCACTTCATTTCCCTGCACCTCCTTTTTGTCTTCAGTAAAAAAGAAGGGAACTGACCTAGGTGACCTCTCAGAGCCCTTCCAGATCCAGCCCTCCGACCCTGGTTACCCCTTCCCCGCCTTGGGTTGGGAGTATAGATCTAGTAACTTTACACACAAAGAAAACGTTTGATTCACAAAGGATCGAGTTCTTTAAGGTCGTTGAGTCCGACCCTCTCCCCACTTGACAGGTGAAAAACTAGAGAGGTTGAGCAATTGGCCCAGGGTCACACAGCTCTGGGACTGAGGCAGCATTATTAACCCAAAGGGTTTCTTGACTAAAGATCCTCGGTTTGTTACAACCCAATATAATGTTTTATGGAGGGTAGAAAGAATTTTCCTCTTGTTCTAAAAGCCCAAAAGGGTCCTTGACTGAACCTAATTGCTACCTTAAATAGCTAAGGGAGAAAGTTTTTTCTTCTTTATTTTTAATTTAGGATGGTGTGGATCAGGTACCTAGTGATAGGACAGCTAGGTGACTCAGTGGATAGAGTGCCCTGGGCCTAAAGTCAGGAAGACTCATCAACCTGACTCCAAATCTTGCCTCAGTTATTAGCTGTATGACCCTGGATATGTCATTTGACCCTATTTACCTCCTTTTCCTCATCTGTAAAATGAACTAGAGAAGGATAGAGCAAACTACCTGATATCTTTGCCAAGAAAACCCCAAATGGGGTTACAGAGAGTTGGACAAGACTGGAAAAAAAAAATCCTGAAGAATCAATCAATTAGGCAATCTGTTGAAGTAGAATAAGCTTCAGTATCAGAAATCAGAGAGGACACTTCTCCAGGCCTCAGTTTCCTCATATTAAAGAAAAGAAAAGTACGTGTTTTCCAAGAGTTCTTATATCCTATCATTCTAAATTTGTGTCTTTCATGTCTGTAGATGACTGGATAAGGGGGAAAAAATGACTTTACAGTAGAACAGAGGGCAACTCAGTTAGATGGAAGGATTTCCTGACTGTGGGAGTAATAAACTGCTAGGATTGGCTACTGTAGATCATCCCTGCTGATAAATCTCTCTGAAGGCAGGAGGCTGGAGTTCCTTTTCCAACTCAAGATGATTGTGTGCTAGCTACAGGAAGAATTTCAGGACCCTGCAACTAGAGACTGCTTTGCAGCTACAAGGAAGAATTGAACCTTACTGGATAGTCTGGTCTTCTTTCTTCCTCACTTTTCTCCTTTTTGAGCTTTGAAAGAACTGCTGGTGATGCCCCTGAAGTGAGGGAGTACATGCCAAGCTGCTCTTATCCTTTTGCAGTATAATAATGTAGCCAAAGAAATTTAATAACGGTTGAAGATGGAAAGATTAGATCCTTTTTTTTTTTATGCCACTGCATAAAGCAATCTGATCAGGCAGTGATTTTTGCTTTTCTTCTCTGTCCTGTCCCAGGGTGACAGATTTTCATTATGGAAACTGACCAGCCCCTGAATGAATAGGTCTGACAGTTCTGAGGAGAGAAACAGGTCTTTCCCAGGAGTTTTGATGGTGATGGTCTTGATTGAGTTGACGATGGGCAGAGGTAAAGTGTCCTGGAGGATTTTCATCAGAAGTCCTGCCTGAGTTGCCTCACATGACTTGCTCAAGATTCTTTTCCTGTCTTTAAAAATAATCTAGTGAAGCAATATTTACATGATATATGTCTTCTGCAGTGTTCTACCCTGTGGCTTGGAATAAAGTACCTAAGTGTTGTTAGACTTGCTTATATTGATAATTCTTACTTAGAAAGTCTTTAAAGAATGAGAGAAGTGAAACTTCATGGGAGGACAAGTCAGGAAGCAAAAACTACCTACTATGTGCCGGGCAGTATGCTATGCTCTGGAGAAAGCATAAAGGCAAAAAACAAAAAATGAAGCCAGTCTCTGCTCTCAAAGAGCTCATGGGTTAAACTCAGTCATTGTGCAATTTGAGAACCCTTATGTATGTCTGATAGACATCCTTCCTCCATCAGAATCACAGAGCATCAAAAGAAGGGACCTCAGAGATCATCTAAGCCATGGCATGATTCCTCAAGAGACACCACCATCTATTTGGGATCCACTGCAGTAAGCCCCATTACACAGCTAGAAATTGACCAAAGAAAATGAAAGATCCCTGCTATAGAGGTTAACTTTTCTCTAAAACAGGCAACGAAGCTATCATCAAGGCCCAAGAGATCTGGGAGACTGGTTTGAAGTAATGATGTAACTTCCTAATTGCCTAAAGCATAAAAGCCCATCTGTCTGGTCATTGGTCATTGGGCTTCCTCAGACTGGACAGACTCTCTGTTGCCATGAGAGTCAACACAACTATTCTGACTTGCCTCAACACTGTGGCAAATTTAGAGGTAAAAGGAGCTACACTCAAGTGAACCAATGCTGGCTCCATTCTCTTGCTGAATAAACTCCCTATTAGTAGAATGGTTAGATGGTCTACGACTATTCCATTCCAGGCTTGAGCCTAAATCATTGAACCAGCCAGAGTCAAGCCTGGGCCAGAAGAGCCACAAATAAATAGTCAAGAAGCCTTTCCCTGGGGTTCTTAGGAAGGTAAGTCTATGCTCAGGGAAAGCTACCTTAGTAGTCGAGGGGCAATTTGAGTGGAGTGGGCACAAATTTGAGGCAAAGAAGCCATTGAGGAAGCTATTGGAGTAGTCCTGGGCAAAAGATGATGGTTATGATGCTTGAACCAGGGCTGTGGCTATGTGAGTGGAAACAGATGCACTCCTAAGCAGAGACTTTGTGGAGACAGAAACAAAAACACACGCCAACCGAATAAATGCATGGGGTCAAAGAAAATAAGGCTCTGAAGAGGGACACAATATGTTGGAGGAGAGAAGGGAAGAAACTTATTAAATGCCTGTTCTGTGCTAAGTGCTTTATGAATATTTCCTTTGAATGAGGAGAGATGAGTACTAGATCAGGAGTTAGAGGACCAGATTCAGATCCTGACTCCCACTCACTATCTCTGTGAGTAGGCAAGTCTGTTAACCTCTTGGGGACTCTGTTTGCACAACTGTAAAATGTAGGTGTGGGATAAGTGATCTCAAAGATTCCTTCCAGCTCAGAATCTGATCTTTTGACACCCAGTTTAGAAACCTGGATGACCTCAAGAATGGTGCAAAAGTAATGGGGAAGTTTGGAAGGGATGAATGAGATTTGTATTGGATATGAGTTTGAGATGCCAATAGAACATTGTGTTTGAAATATCAAAAGTAAGGGCAGCTGATTGACTCAGTGGATAGAGGGTCAGACCTAGAGACAGGAAGTCCTGAATTCAAATTTGACCTCAGACACTTCCTAGTTGTATAAACCTGGACAAGTCACTTAACCCCATAACCTAGCCCTTACCACTATTCTGCCGTGGAACCAATAGTATCAATTCCAAAATGAAAGATAAGAGGTTTTTGGTTTTTTTTTTAATTATTATCAAATAGTTCATGATACAAGGAAATCAAAATATTTATCCCTATTTTGCTGACAAGATCCTTGATCACAATTTAACATCTGGGTTTATATGGTCCAGTTTATACTTTATGAGTGACTTACAGGGTAGCTACAAGGTGGCTCTGTGGATAGAGCACTGGGCCTGGAGTCAGAAAGACCTGAGTTCAAGGGTAGCTTCAAGCACTTAACAGCTGTGTGACCAAGTCACTTAACCTTTGTTTGCCTTAATCTGTGTGAGAAGAAAATGCCAAACCAGTCTAGAATCCTTGCCATGAGAATCCCATGGACAGTCTGGTCCACCGGGTCAGGAAGAGTCGGACACCACTGAACAACAATATAAGCCAAACTGTCAAATTGTTGGCTCATGCCACCATCCAGGATTTCTCTTGGGAACATCAGAATAAAGCTGGTGTCTAGCTCTCAACAGAAGATAGATGGTCCCTCGATTCCTATGTTAGCACTTATGCTAACAATACTTTGAATATAGGACAGATTTTATTTAAACAACCAAAAAATGGAAAATGGAAAGGACCAACAAACCTGATTCCCTGAACCATCAAAATACATCTTCTTTCCTTAGACAAAATTAGATAATTTTCTCCTTCCTTAAAAATCAGACATGGGGTATTTACTCACCTTAAAGTTGGTAAGTGCCCAAAAAGGAAAAGGATTTAGAGTTGCTTAAGTCTGGCAACCCACACATGCGGTGAAGTTACTTAGTCAGGGTCACACATTTAGCAAGTGACAGAGTTCAGACTTAAATTCCAAGCTCAGTGCTTTTTCCACTACATCATCTAATGAATGCTTTTAATAACACTTCATGAATATAATGGATAATGAATCTTGGCAATGACCAAAGGAGAAACTCATCTCTTCTAAGTCCTAACGAAATATAGTTGGTTCCACTAAGTAGCGCCACACACACACACATACACATCTCAGCCTCAAAGCATTCAAGACTTAGCTCTATCCCAAGGAATTGCAGTGCCATTTAGAAGATTTATTAGAGGAAAAGGAGGCATTTTATTCAGTACACTATGCATAATGTATTCTTTCTAAATATGGCAATTAGTAAAGAGTTACTATTTCTCCATTTTTTTTAAACCCTTACATTCCATCTTGGAGTCAATACTGTAGATTGGCTCCAAGGCACAAGAGTGGTAAGGCTAGGCAATGGGGGTCAAGTGACTTGCCCAGGGTCACACAGCTGGGAAGTGTCTGAGGCCAGATTTGAACCTAGGACCTCCTTCCTGTCTCTAGGCCTGGCTCTCAATCCACTGAGCTAACCAGCTGCCCCCACTATTTCTCCAAAAGATCATCCTGCTTATTTTTATTTTTAGGACCATTTCTTTCTGATTTTACTTAAATACTTGACACAACTCAGTCGGTTGATTGGTTGCCCTTCTGACTCAGAGAGAGTGACATCACTATTGGTGAAGTCTTTTGACTTAGGCATAAACTAGATTTCAATAAGGCAGGGTTGCACAAAGTCATGAGCTTCACTCTATTCTAGTTATCAAAGTCCAATGGCAAGACAAAAGCCAAGATGACTAGCGATGGCTGGGGATGTAGTGGATGACCTTGGCTTCTCCTATGTCTAACCAGCCTCTAAGTGCTCCTCAGCCCACAACTCAGCAACTTTTATTTCAGAGAGTCCTGCGAGTTCATATATTTTGGCACTTACTTTCATCAGCATACTCTTACAAGCTATATGTAATCTTCCTTAGATATCATAAGGCTTTTCCTATGTATGTTCATACCACTTCCTGCCTCTATTTTTTTTTAAACCCTTACCTTCTGTCTTAAAACCGATAAGGAAGAAGAGTGGTAAGGAAAGAGGGTTTAAAAGACTTGTCCAGGGTCTCATAGTAAGATAGTGTCTGAGGTCATATTTGAACCCAAGACCTCCCATTTCCAATGCTGGCTTTCAATGCACTGAACTACCTAGCTACCTCCTCCCTTTAGTTTTTTTTTTTTTAATCCTTACCTTTTGTCTTAGAATCAATACTGTGTATTGGTTCCAAGGTAGAAGAGCGGTAAGTGGTAAGGCCTAGGTAATGGGGATTAAGTGACTTGCCCAGGGTCACACAGCTAGGAAGTATCTGAGACAGATTTGAACCTAGGACCTATCTCTAGGCCAGCTGACCCCTCCTGTCTATAACCTTTTAAACAAGTAAGTTCATCTCCTACTAGTGATGCTTCTCCTATTGAGGGGAAAAGCAAAACCTCCAATAGAGAAGCCCTAATTTTGCTTCTGGATAACCTCTTTGATGCTGACATGAATCCACTCAGGTGTTTAAAGAAAGGTCCCCAGGAGAAAGAAGAGCAGTTTTCTATTCCAACAGAGCTCCAACTTTCGAGCTCTCCAGGGCCTTTATTCAAAAAAAGAAAATGTTATGACTTCTTGGGGCTAAATTTTAGGAGTTTGATGAGTCCCCCTAGAGAAAGGAAATTCCAGATGGTGTTTTGGATTTGATCCAAAGCCTAAAAAAGTATCCACAATAATTTCTTAGAAGCATACATCAACTTTTGAAAAACACACACGCATTCTAAGCAAACACCTGAACTGTCAATATCACTACCTAAAATCAGCACTTCATTTTCTATCTCATGCAGTGAATTTGAAAAAATTTTTTAGCACCTGATATATATTCTGACTGGGTGCCCATGGATTCTTTTAGATCCTGTTAAGTTAGTTTTCAACTGCAAACCCTGCTAGAACACTTAGCATGAAAGGCAAAGATTCCATGGATATTTCATTTTCTTTGGAAAAAGTAAAGCCTGCTGAAAGCCAGAAGTATATAATGTTTTTTAAACCCTTACCTTCCATCTTAGAACCAATATAAGTATTGGTTCCAAAACAGAAGAGCAGTAAAGGATGGGAAACCAGGGTTAAGTGACTTATCCAGAGTCACACAGCTAGAAAGTATCTGAGACTGGATTTGAACTCAGGACCTCCTATCTCTGGGCCTGCCTCTCAGTCCTCTGAATCACCTAGCTGCCCTCCAGAATATAATTTTTTTTTTAAACCCTTACCTTGTGTATTGGCTCCAAGGCAGAAGAGTGGTAAGGGCTAGGCAATGGGGGTCAAGTGACTTGCCCAGGGTCACACAGCTGGGAAGTGTCTGAGGCCAGATTTGAACCTAGGAACTCCCATCTCTAGGGCTGGTTCTCAATCCACTGAGCTACCCAGCTGCCCCCCAGAATATAATTTTTTAAACCTAAAAAGCATAACAAAAACTCCTCAATAAGATTGAAGAGAAAAGGAAAAAAACCTAACATGAATATTTTGGATTAAAATAAATATCTCACAGTTCTATAGTATTTCATGATTTATTAAAAAATGTGATTCATATGAACCCTGCCCAGTCATTATTATCTTGATTTTATGGCAGAAAAAATCTTTCTGAGGGATGTTAACTGTCTTGCTCAGGGACACAGAGCATAAGCCAGATTTAGATCCTCTGACTTGCCATCCAAACATTTTTCCACTGGGAGAATGGGAAGTGGAATGGGGAGATGAAGTTCATCTTAAAAGAGAATAAAAATTGCACTGATAAGATCCATTCAAAATGATAAAAGAAACCATTATCATAATAAATAGTATTTATTCCAAAACATTTATATTTAATGTTTATATTATAACACATTATATTTATGAATATTGTTTATAACAAATACTAATATTATAATAATATCCTGTTTATAAAAATTATATCATTATAACAAGCCTGGAAGATAGATGATATTATTATTATGCCCAGGTTATAGAGGAGGAAACTAAACTGAGGTGTTTCTAACTCCCATCTCCAGTGCTTTTTCCATTGCACCAACTAGCTGTTTATATGAAGTGAATATTCAATGAGTAGAAAAATCTCATTATAATATCATTAGATCCATTATATTTGCTAAAAAACAGATGAGAGATAAACCAAAAAGAATCAATGTTTGGCTTACATTACTTTTTCCCTAATATATTTGCCTTCCTAATTATGTATAAAGGCACTTAGTGGTACAATGGCTAAAGCATTGGACACAGAGTTGGTAAGTCTTGGGTTCAACTATGGCCTCTAACACTGACTAGCTCTGTGACCTTGGGCAAGTCACTTAACCTCAGTTGGCCCCAGTTTCTTCATCTAAAAAATGATGATAATAATAATAGCCTACTCCCAGGGTTGTTTTGAGGACAAAATTAGATCATTTTTTAAAATCAAATTTTATCTGAGTTTCATTTCCAAATCTTTCTTCCCCCTCCTACCTGTTGAGAAGACAATAAACAAAATCCATTACAAATATATATAGTCATGCAAATCAGATTCCCACATTAGCCATGTCCAAAAAAGGAAGGAAGGAAGGAAGGAAGAGAAAGAAGAGAAAAAAAGAAAATATCATTTGATCTATACTTCGGAGTAAATGACCTCTCTATCTGGAGATGAACAGCATGTTTTTTATCATGAATCCTTTGGAACTGTGGTTGGTCATTGTGTTGATCAGAGTTCCGAAGTCTTTTTGAGTTGATTTTCTGTTCAATATTATTATTATTGGATAAATTGTTCCGGTTCTGCTCATTTCACTTTTCATCAGTTCATACAATTTTTCCTAGGTTTTTCTGAATCCAACCCCTTCATTAAAAAAAAAATAAACCCTAACCTTCTGTCTTAAAATTAATACTAAGTATCAGTTCCAAGGCAGAAGAGCAATAAGGGTTAGACAAATGAGGCTAAATGATTTGCTGAGGTCACATAGCTAGGAAATATCTGAGGTCAGATTTGATCTTAGGCCCTCCCATCTCTGGGCCTGGCACTTTATCCACTGAGCCACTTAGCTGCCCCTTCCCCTTCATTTTTTATAGCCAAATGGAATGCCATCACAATCGTATACCATAACTTGTTCAGCCAGTCCACATTTGAAGTGCCATCCCCTCAATTTCTTGTTCTTTTCTGACATGAAAAGAACTGCTATAAATATTTTTGTAAATATGTGTCCTTTTCCTCCTTTTCTGATAAAAACAATATTTTATAAAGTGCTGGATTTATAAAGAAACTATAGTGGGTTGATATTTCCTTTTCCAGTCATTTTACAAAGGAAGAAACTAAGGCAAACAGGGTTAAGTGATTTGTCCATAGCTAGGAGGTATCTGAGACTGGATTTGAACTCAGATCTTCCTGACTCCAGGCCCAATACTCTACTATGATAACTTGATGCCCCTCCATTGTACTACCTGTTTTTGCCTCATCCGCAATGGTGAAATTGTGAGTCCATCAAAGTAAAATTACCTGAGTGTGCTTCTACTGAGGTAGAAAGATGCCTCAGAAAAATGCTGAATGACAGAGGAAACTAGTCTGTGACTAAACTTTGGAAGCAAATAGATCTCAAGGTGGATAATTCATATGGGAATAGAAGAGTCACCTACAATTAAAAAGCTCTTTAAAGATGAATACAATGAATTTGGTATTTGTTTACAGTGAAACATAATATCTAAACTAAGCCTAAATAAACATTAGAGAAAGGGAAAAGTCTACATGATAACCAGTTTCTAATAATGAATTCAGGTTGAGTCTCTTGAGTACCTCAAAAAAAATGTAGAGCAAGGAAATGAAATAAGAGAAGGGAGAAGAATTTACTTCAAAGGAAAATTAAGGTAGCTAACAACATATGGCATAGAGACAGTCTAACCAATAGAGCCAACATTATAGAAAGTCCTAGAATTTTGAAAACTGGAAATACAAAGAAGAAAAGTAGATTATTTTTCTAGGTGGTCAATTGCATATAATTAATGGGAAAAATTGAGTTATCAATTACATGGATACATTGGGTTTAGCTATATGTATATTGGTTGTGCAAAAGTATTGTTGAGTATACATGTTGATTTAAATATTACCAATCAGGTAATCTAATTAATGCAGCTAGATGGTGCAGGGTCTGGAGTGCAGGAAGACGAGTCTTCCTGAGTTCAAATCCAGCCTTGAAGAGACTTTCTAACTCTGTGACCCTGGCCTTGTTTGCCTTAATTTCTTCATCTGTAAAATAAGCTGGAGAAGGAAACAGCAAACCATTCTGGTGTCTTTGCCAAGAAATACCCACATGGGGTCACAGAGAATCAGGGTTGAAAATGACTGAGCCACAACAATTACCAATTAGTTTCTCTCCTAAATACAGGAGACCATTTAAAAAGAGAATTCTCATTCTCCTCAAACTTATTTAACTGTGTATATATTTTTTTCTCCTTTTCCTCTAATTGCCCCCTACCAGAAGAATTATAAATTCCTTAAAGGCTACATCTGTATGATTTTTAAAATCTTTGTATCCTTAGTATGGAGCATAGTGTTATATATACAGTAGGAGCCTAATAAATGTCTAATTAAGGAAAACTTGTAGAAACCTCTGGATCTGAGACCTTTTACAGTATAACTTCTCACTGAAGGCAGAAAGGTCTTGGATTCGGGTCATCTGCCTCCTACTCCTCAGGTTTTATGAGGAATAAAGATCTTGGAGGCAGAAGACATGAATCTTATTAACTTATAATAGTATAATATAATATATATGATATATTATAATATAAACACTTATTAACCATGTGACCCAGGGCAAATCAGTTTTCTTCTCTTCAAAAGAGTTTCCCCATCAGTTAAATGGAAATAATAATATTACTATTTTGACTTCCCTGAGATTTTGAAAGGAGAATGCTTTATAAATTTTATACATTCTAAAGCACTATACAAATATGAGCTACTATTGTCAGTAATATTAATAACTTTGGTTCTGCAATTGTTTGACAATGATGACTCAGATATTATTTTAACTTTGAGTCTTAATATTTTTATCTTGAAGGAAGAGCTTGCCTCAAAGGAGCAGGGACTGAACATTTCCTCCAAAGTAAATAGAATATATCATAATTACAGGAAGCCAGGGTAAAGAACATGAACTGTGTTCTCTGAAGAAGGCTCCATCCACCTGTTTATTTATCACTGAGCAGAATTCACTTCTAATCTTGTTGGGTGGTCCAGAGAAGCCAATGCACTGAAAGCCCTGGGAACCAACACCATTGCCCTGGGATCTGTTCCTGTCAGAGGCATTGCAAGATGAGAAATCTGCCTTCAGGGATTGGATGCTTAGTTTTTTTTTCAAATCCTGCAAACTTTGCTCACAGCATCATACACAAAGGAAATGTTTAACACCTATGTATTATGCATGTGTGAGCATTTATTTATATTTTCTTTGACTAGTCGAGATCTGTTCAATGAGGCTTTTCATTTCATGCTTATTATATGCAGTATTTCATTAAGATACATGAAGGGTGCTGCTCCTACTTTTTATTTCCATTATTTAGGCAGTACGGGCACTGTTTGCTACTGGTTATGTAAATAGAGGACAACTTCAGAGATTTATGATGTGATTTTCTTTTTTTTTTCATCCACTTAGTGATTGGGCTGCCTTCTGATTTTTATTTATGTCTTGAATGGCAATGAGTTCCTTCCATTCATGCTCATCTATATAGACGCTTCTGTTTTCAAAATCGACTTAGGAACTTTATTTGGGGCTTGGGAGTGGTAGAGGATTATTGTTGGTGGGAAAAGACATTTTTTTCCGTGTATTTAATGGCCTCTCAGACAACAGAGATACCTAATATATACTGAAAGTGCTTCTGAATCCATCATACTCCAGACTATTCCTTGTTTCAGTCAATCAATTAATCAGTCAATTAGCAAACATTTACTAAGTACCTACTCTGTTCCAGGTACTGTATCAGGTGTTGGGGATATTCTTCTCCAATGGAGCTTACATTCTAATGTGTGTGTGTATATATATATATATATATATATATATATATATATATATATATATATACAACATATATAAGGCATATATAAGCAAAAGGAAGAAATACTAAGATATATAAAGTAGTTACAAGGTAGTTTGAAAGGGAGAGCCCTAACAGTTGTAGGGTAGGGAAAGATCAGATAAAATTTTCTGCAAAAGGTGATGTTAAATCTTTCTAATTTTAAAACCCTTTTCTTCTGTCTTAGAATCAATACAGTGTATTGCTTCCAAGACAGAAGAGTGGTAAGAGTGAGGCAATGGGGCAATGGGAGTTAAGTGACTTGCCCAGGGTCACAAGGCCAGATTTGAACCTAGGATCTCCCATCTCTAGGCCTGACTCTTTATCCAACTGAGCCCCTGATGATGCCAAATCTTAAAGAAAAATAGAGATTTTATGAAGAGGTGGTAAGGATAGGGTGCATATCAAGAGTGAGGGAAATCTAGTGCAAAGTCATAGAGTTGTATGTATAAGGATCAGAGAGAAAGCCAGTTTGTCTGGATTTTGGTCTTTCATAGTCTAGGATAGTGGTGGCAAAACTTTTAGAGGGTTAGTGATGTGAGAAATGTCCTCAGGAACTTATGGAAATAGGGAGAAGAGTAACCTGGCCCCTCAACCCTCTGGTTTTCTAGTAATGAACTCTGGCGAACTCTGTGCTGGGGTGATGGCATACATGCCCACTGAGAGGGCTCTGAGTGCATCCTATGGCACATGTCTAATAGGTTCACCACCACAGATCTAGAATTTGTCTGTTGCATAATGAGCAACATCCCCCATTTCCAACCCCTCAATGAAAAATAACCTTCAAAGAAAACCAAAGTATACTGAAATATCTTTATACCAGGTTTATATCTTTCCACAAAAGAAGGAAGAAGCAATAGGGACAACTGTATCATTTCCCTAGTACTAGGATCATTTTAGTGTGATCCACTACTAAGCAGTTAAAAAAAAAATAAAATCCAGGATATGGAAATGTCTACAACTGATTGATGGTTAAATGAATAACTTCAAAGTTATACAGAACAATGGACTACCAAAGCAATAAAATCTGTTCTGAAGAATAAATGTCTCTAGCCCTCCTGATTTCAATAATAAACACATTAAAATCCAAATCATTCTGGAATATGGTTAGATTATGTCTTTCTTATGACAATTCAGAATAAGTGAATTGAAAGAGTTTTAGGGAGCCTCTCTAATTCATAGGTTCATAGTTTTAGAGCTGGAAGGGATCTTCCCATCCATCTTGTCCATACACTTTCTTCATTTTGCATTGAGGAAACTTTCCTGAGGAGTTTCAGTTTACTTAGGTAGTGGGCAATTATGTTACTTAAGGAGTAAAAAATGCAGTAGCACTGACTCCAGAAGAACCAGTGCTCTTTCTATTACCACACTAAATAGCTAATGGAGTGATGTTGTTATGAATAGCATGGTGCTGTATTTGGAGACTTTATTTATTTATGTATTGTTTTATATATATATATATATATATATATATATATATATATATATATATATTATGTATTTAGAGGACTGGTGTTCAAATCCAGTTTCTGATGCATGCTACCTAAGTGAACTTGGTTAAGTCACTTAACTAAAATGAGAAGATTGGCCTAGATTATCTCTAAGGTCCATTTTGGCTCTAAACCAGGGACTTGGGGATCCCTGGAATATATATCCTCACAGTAAATTAGGATATAAAGGGGAAAAAAATGAATGAAAATGAATTTAAGGGACAGTGAGGTAGCTCCATGGATAAAGGAGGTCCTATGTTCAAAGTTGATCTCAGATACTTTCTAGCTATGTGACCCTAGGCAAATCATTTAATTCCAATTGCTTAGCTGTGTGATCCTGGGCAAATCACTTAGTCCCAATTGCCTTGCTACTCTTTTGCCTTGTAACTAATACTTAGTATTGATTCTAAAACAGAAGGGAAGGAGGGAAGGAAGGAAGGAAGGAGGAAAGACGGGAAAGAAGGAAGGGGGAAGGAAGGAAGGAAGGAAGGAAGGAAGGAAGGAAGGAAGGAAGGAAGGAAGGAAGGAAGGAAGGAAGGAAGGAAGGAAGGAAGGAAGGAAGGAAGGAAGGAAGGAAGGAAGGAAGGAAATGAAGTTGAAAAACTCAAGAGATCATAAGTGAAACTCTCAGAAGCTATTCCCTGAGGCTAGCCAGTCTAGTCTATTGTATTCCTTAAGAAGGGAATAAAACATAAAATAAATATTTTGTAACTAATGCTTCCTAACTTTCATTTCTATAGTAAAGCTTTCTCCACCATGCTGTATCTTAAACTGATTAGTTCTGAATGTGCCATTTCAAAAGTTGTATTCACTTTCGAGAGTTTTTATTGTTCTCTCAGGAAACTCAATCCAATTACAGTTTGGAAAGATCCATGACTCACTCTCCATATCTGGAGACAAACCCTTATGTAATTTTGCCGCCATTTGTAACCAAATGAATCAGCTGATATGTTTATAGAAGAATATTATTGGTAGAATACTATACATAGAGTCATCCTCTCACCCAGTGGATTTTGGTGACTCCCCCATTTTTTTTTTTATTTCTACACTTTCCATTCCCTCTTTGGTCAGTGCAACAAGACGTCATCAGTTCCTATTTCTTTATGGTTTATAGGGTACCAGACCTTTCCCACAGCCCAGAACATTTTTCTTGAACTGTGCACATTCCATTTCTCTGGATCCCAGACAGGAAAAAGAATTGGACTCTCTGGCCAAATCCTGATTCTGCTGCTAAATAAGGCTAGAAATCATTCAAATCTGAGTAGCTCTTTAAGGCATTTGAAATACTTTCAGTGAAAGTATGAAGTACAAGCATTTTCTCCCAAATTGTGATTTTATTTTGTTAAAATTGAACACATATTAATACTGTGTTCCATTATATTTTATTTATTTTATTAAATTTCAACATATTAACATTATTTGTGTCCCATTCTACTTTTATTTATTTTGTGAAATTTTAACACATACTAACATCATCTATGTTCCATTGTATTTTAATTATTTTGTTAAATGTTTAACACACATTAACATTGTCTATTTTCAACTTTATTTTATTTTGTGAAATTTTAACTCATATAAACATTATGTTCCATCATATTTAAATTTAGTTCATTCCCTTTTAACATGTGCTAACATTATCTGTTTCAGTGTATTTTTAATTTGTTAACTATTTAGCATACATTAACATTATGTTACATTGTACTTTTATTTAATTTGTTAAATATTTAAACCATATCAGCATTAATTGTGTTCCATTGTATTATTTATTTTGTTAAATTTTTAAAACATATTAACACTATCCATTTTCCACTGTATTTTTAATTATTTTGTTAAACATTAGCAAATATCAACACTGCCTGTGTTCCATTGTATTTTTCCTCATTTTGTTAAATATTTCTCAATTCCATTTTAATCTGGTTGGGAGCACCGTGTTGTGACTGCACTGTGTTTGACATTTCTGGTATGGGGAACTCTTGGTGAGCAAAGTCTCTCTACCAATGCAAATCAGCAAAGTCTTGGAGATCTGCCTGGGACACTGAAAGGTTAAGGGACTTGTCCTGTGTCACACACTCATGTGTGTCAAGGGAAGACTAGGGCTTCTCGATTTCAAAGTTCTCTGTCTATCCGCTATACCAGGATGCCTTTCATTTTTACAGATAATAAATCAATCAGCCAGCAGCTAATAAGTGCCTACTCTATACCAGGCAGGCATCCATCAGGCTAGTCACTAGGACTACCAAGAATGAAGTAATCGCTACATGTATGAATGAGTTTACATTCTAATGAAGGAAACAATAAATACATATAAAGAGGGAAGGAACTAACAGTTCATGCAGAAGATTGTACCTGAACTTCATCTTAAAGGAATAGGGGGAATTTGGGGGCAGCTAGGTAGCACAGTAGACCTGGAGTTGGAAGGACCTGGGTTCAAATCTGGCTTTACATTTCCTAGCTGTATGACCTTGGGTAGGTCATTTATATTGATTGCCTAATCCTTACCACTTTTCTGCTTTAAAATCAATATTCTAACTCAGAAGATAAAGGTTAAAGAAAAGAAAAGGAATAGAGGCACTCCATAAAGCAGAGGTAAGGAGGGAGTGCATTCTTGATATGGGAAATAGCCAGTGAGTGCAAAGGCATAGAGATGGGGAGTCAAGTGACTCTGAGGAACAGAAAGGTGGCCATTTGCCAGGATCATAGAACACAGGAGAGGGAATAACATTCAATGAAGCTAGATTGTGTAAGGCTTTAAAAGCATAACAGAGGAATCTACATTTTATTCTCCAGACAAGAGGAAGCTATTGGAGACGGTTGGATCTTTATTTAAGGAAAATTACTTTGGGGCTGGTGGATAAAATGGGTAGGAGTGCTGAGGGTGATGGACCAGTGAGGAGACTATGGCAATAACTGAGTCAAGAGATAACGCCTGACTTTATTTTCTTCATGAGTTTTTTCTTCCACGATTGATATGTGTCTTCTTTCATGGCATGAAGAATACAGAAATATACATTTCATGACAGCATTGGTATAAACTATATCAGTCTATTTACCCTCTGGGGAAGGTGGAAAGAGGGAGAAAGAGAGTCATCTGGATTGCTAAAAGTCAATTGTTAGCAATTATTTCTACATGTAATTGAGAACAAAAATTTTTGATTTTAAACAAACAAGCAAACAAAAGACAATGTGTGAGTACAAAAGAGTAACAGGGGGCAAATAGAGAGGCAGAAAAGGCGAGAATTAGTAACTGATTGGCTGTATGAGATTGGGGAGAATGCTGAGTCAAGGGCATTGCCAAATACTTGAAACTTTGGAAGGATTCTGGGAGATTAGTTGATGTGTCCATAGTCCCAGACTTACGGTTTCCTGATGTGAAGGCTCCCTTAAATCCACCTCATTCTCGGGGTCTCAGGCATTCTGAAAATGCGGGGCTAGACTAGACCTGTAAGGTCCCTTTTTAGATCCTAAGGATCCAACTGCCCTTACCTCTGCTTTCCAAATGATTACTAATGAATCAGATACATTTATTCATGGTCGGGTGCTAGTGTATCCTGAAGCAGAATTGGGGTCTCTCTCTCTTTTCCCACCCAGCTATTTTAACAGTGACTTTGTAGAGACCTCATCTCTAAGAAACGATGCCAGTAATAGGAATTTTAGGTGCCATGACAGGCCTGTAGAAAATATACTCTTGTAGAGGCTGGGCCTTTTGGCACCCTTCAAATCGTACCACATGTGTGGCCTGGGCATCAGGCCAATGTCACTGTATAGATGGGCAGCAGCTGCTCTAATTGCCTGAAAACCACTGAACAAGCTATTCTGTATTATTTCTGATACTGGGAGTAGACATGGCAACAGATTAAACCCTAAAAAAGACAGCATGTAAAATAATGTATTTTCATAGCATCTACAATGAAGGTTAAAACATTTGAACTCTCTTGGCATATAGTTAAAATTTTCCTTGCAGTGGTAAAGAAAAAAAAATTGCTTTGGGATTCAATTGCTGCTGTGTTCAGGATGAAGTGTCTGAAAATTTCATTAAGAGAGCAGTTTGATTTTGATGAAGTTGAAGTTTCTTTCATTCATTTGTGGGAGGAACCAGAAAATTAATTGATTATTTCTCCACGTGGGCTTTAAAGAAGCCATTAAGCTTTCTTATGACTTATGGAAAAGCTAGAAGTTCAAGGAAAGTATAGTAAAATCAATAAGGTATCTAATGATCAGAGAAAACAGCACCAACAAATCCTTAGTGCCATTTCGTTCCTCCTCTGACTCAACAGCAGATTTCTATAAAGCTTCTATATTTACTTTTGTTCAAATTCCTTAGTCAGTCATTTTCATTGTGATACACACTGGGACAACATAATGATGCACTGAGAAATGAACCACTGAATTTTAAAATCTATTCTTTCTCCTTAATTTTGTGAAATGGTAGAGACAGAATACAAAATACCCAAAATATTCAGCTGGGTCAAAGGATTCTTTAACTATTCTTATAAGGGACTTCTTTTTTTTTTTTTAAACCCTTACCTTCCGTCTTGGAGTCAATACTGTGTATTGGCTCCAAGGCAGAAGAGTGGTAAGGGCTAGGCAATGGGGGTCAAGTGACTTGCCCAGGGTCACACAGCTGGGAAGTGTCTGAGGCCAGATTTGAACCTAGGACCTCCCATCTCTAGGCCTGGCTCTCAATCCACTGAGCTACCCAACTGCCCCCTTATAAGGGACTTCTGAGTAAGACTGACAGAGGAAGAAAAGGTTTTTTTTTTTAATTTTTTTCTTAAATAAATGGTTAGTAATATCTTTTTTTCACTTCACTAAAATTTTGCTCACCAGCCTTCTTCCTCCCCCATTCCAAAGAACCATTGTTAGGATAACTAATATTTCTAAAGAAAAAAATGAAAAAGAAAAAATCAGCAAAACTGATTTGATCAATACATCAAAATACATTGATACGATCAATCCATCAAACAAGGCTGAAAATATTTGCAATAGAGCCCATTAATGCATCTCCTACCTCTACAAAAGAAAGGGATCAAGATATTTTCTAATATCTCTTCTTTGGAATCATGCTTTTTCTTTGTCATTTTGCAATAATTATTACTGAATGTTTTATGTTGTTTTTTCTTTAAATACCCTTTTTATAATCATTGTGTTTATTGTTTTCTTAGCTCTCCTTGCTTGCCATTGCATCAGTTCCTGCAAATCTTACCATGCTTCTCTGTATTCATCCTTTCCATTGTTTCTTAGAGGAAATTTTAAATAATCTGGGCTCTGAATATTATGTCTATATGTATTCTGTGGAGAATACACATTCCATGTGAAAACTCCTAGAGGTGGATAAAAGTTACTGAGTATAACTTTGAAAAGAGCAATTCTTTCTGGTTAACTTTATCTAAAATCAAAGAGTTGAGAACAGAGATGTAGAGTTAGAAGAGAGCTTAAAGAATTCTTAGTCCAATATCTTCTTTCCTCAAATAAATGGATCTAGAGAAATCAAGAGACTTACACAGTATCAGCTGTTTTTCAGTCATGTCCCACTCTTTATAATCCCATTTGGGGTTTTCTTGGCAAAGATACCAGATGGTTTGCCATTTCCTTCTCCAGCTTATTTTACAGAAGAGGAAACAGAGGCAAAGAGGGTTCAGTGACTTACCGAGGGTCACACAGCTGGTAAAATATCTGAAGCCAGATTTGAACTCCATAAGATGAGCCTTCCTGATTCCTAGTGCTCTATCCAGTGTCACCTAGCTGCTAGTTTTAAAGTTACCCACCGGGCAACTAAGTGTCTTAGTGGATTGAGAGCCAGGCCCAGAGATGGGAGGTCCTGGTTTCAAATCAAATACACAGTATTAATTCCAAGATGGAAGGTAAGGGTTTTCTTTTTCTCTTTTATGCAAAGATATTTTATTTTGCCAATTACATGTAATAACAATTTTTAACATACATTTTCTTGAAATTATAAGATCCAGATTGTCTCCCTTCCCTCTCCCCTTTTGGAGATGGTAAGCAATTTGATCTGGGTTCTACACATATTATCATGCAAAACATAGGAAGGAAAGGGTTTAAAAAAAAGGTACCCACAGACCCAGAGAAGTTATGTCAGAGATGGGACTTGAATCTCCATGGTCTCCCATTCTGAGTCTACCCTGTCTCCACTCTCACTGCTGATGAGATATACTTCACAGTAAACTAAGAAAATGTTGTCAAGCTCAGTTTTTTGGTTTAATTCCAATAGGAAAAGGAGGGAAGTTACTAAGGGTTTGGGAGAAAATAACCACTGCCAATCTGCATTTACCAACCCTCCTGCGAAACATCTCTGTCCTTGAACCGATTTCTTTCTCCTTTATGAATCCCATTCAAAGCCGTTTTCCGTAAGTCCCAATTCCCTCTCTTCTAAAATAGTCCAGAACTTGGTCCTTGGTCACATTTTGGGGTGGGGAAATGTGTGCAGTGATGGTTACAAATATTTGAAAACAGCTGGGTGCTACTGCAGCAGGCATGGAATGAGGGCCAAAATGGCTGGAGGGCTCTATGAACTGAGTATTGCAAATGTCAGTTTCATGTGTTTTCAGGGATTTTAGTTGATAGGAAACTCAATATGAATTAATAGTGTGGATACCAACCAAGAAGCTGATTTTAGGCTGTATTAATAGAATCATAGTGTCTAAATTTAGCATGATAATAATCTCACTGAATTCAGCATAAGTTATATCAAGCCAGGAGAATTGTGTTCAGTTCCAGGTATTATATTAAAAAAAATTTTTTTTGTCTTAGAATCAATACTGTGTATTGGCTCCAAGGCAGAAGAGTGGTAAGGGCTAGGCAATGGAGGTCAAGTGACTTGCCCAGGGTCACACAGCTAGGAAGTGCCTGAAACCAGATTTGAACCAAAGAACTCCCATCTCTGAACTTGACTCTCAATCCACTGAGGCACCTAGTTTAGGCATTATATTTTTTTAAAAAACTCTTACCTTCCATCTTGGAGTCAATATTGGCTCCAAGGCAGAAGGGTGGTAAGGGCTAGGTAATGGGGGTCAAGTGACTTGCCCAGGGTCACACAGCTGAGAAGTGTCTGAGTTCAGATTTGAACCCAGGACCTCCAGTCTCTGAGCCTGACTCTCAATCCACTGAGCCATCCAGCTGACCCCTAGGCATTACATTTTAAAAGAAACATTAACACACGTAGAGATGAAGGGTTCTGAATTCAAAATCTCACCTCTGATACTTCTTGACTGTGTGATCCTGGGCGAGTCACTTAACCCCCATTGCCTAACCCTATATTTGCCTAATATTGCCTAGCCAATATTTGGTTCCAAAATTGAAAATAAGGGTATATTAAAAAGTTAAAATAAAAGAAACATTAACAAACTGGAATTTATTGGAGAGAAGGTGACCAAAACATCCACGCAAACTCAAATTGAGATACAATTGAGGGAAATCAGAATATTTCATTCAAGAAGAGAAGCCTTATAAATGGGACGAAATGGATTTCTTTGAAGATTTCAAAGGTGATCGTATGGGAATGGCTAATTTTGCTTAAACTGGATTGGAGTTGCAAGGAAAGAGATTTCGTTTTAACATACATAAAGTCTTTCTTACAACTAAGGCTGCCTAAAAATAGAAGGTTTTGCCTCATTTTCTGTTCCTTTAATAAGTCTAGCTGGATAGCCCTTTAAGATTTACAATATAATTTACAAATGGTATCTCATTTTAGTCCCACAGCAACCCTGAGAGGTAAGTGCTATTCCAAACTCCATTTTACAGATGAGGAAATGGAGACAGGCAAAGGTTAAGTGACTTTCCCAGAGTTACATAGATAAGTGTCTGAAGCTAGATTCAAACTCAGGTCTCCCTGACTCTACTGTGCCATTTAGCTTCCCACGCAGAAATGCAATCACATTAAAAATGTAGAAAGAATTCATGTATTGGATAAGGGGGGCTTGAACTAGATGATCTCTAAAGTTCCTTCCAACTCTAAGATTCAACATTCAAGGAGACTGTCATGGGCTATTGCAGGGGCAGCACCTTTTCCCTAAAAGGTATTGAAACTTGGTTACTAGGTTCAATGACTAAAGGCTGGGTATCTTCCACATTCTCTAAAAACAAAAGCCAGGAAGCTAGAGGCTCTTCTTTCCTTGGGCTTCTTTCCAGCAGACCAGCAGCCTGACCAACTTCAGCCAAGACACAGCAGTGCTCAGTCAAATTAATCCTGTAGCCTCAATGGACATCCCTTCCCAGCTCTGAATATTCTGACCTTCATGTGGTTAAGTAAATTGTCATTTATTAATTTCTAAAGTGCTCATTTTGTTCCATTTTCCCACCTGAGTTACCAGACCATCCTGAGTCATGCCTGGCCTACTAAAATGATATTGGAGAGTATTCCAGAGGTGATTTATCTTTATGGAACATTAGATTATCCTCAGTGAACTAGGTGATGGTATAGAAAACATAGGCTCTAGATTTGCAAGTAAGTCTTGACAAGATGCTTAATGCTCACACTTCTTTTATTATTCATTTATTTTTTAAGCACCCAAATACTATTCCTCCACATATGTACCAGTATTCTTTAAGAATAGAGGAAGAAATTTTTTTTAAATTCCTCTCAATTTTATTTTAATGCTCACATTCCATATCAACATCTTTCTTGCCTTTAACTTTATTTCCAAAGGCTGTTATAAACTCATTTATTCATGAAAAAAAAATCAGTGGCCACAGGAGCATCTAGGTGGTGTAAAAATGGAGATTTTGAACCCTAGACTTCAATCTCCAGAAGTCCTTGATATTTCTCAGAATTCCCTATAATTTCACCTGAGTCCCCAAATTGGCAAGATCACAATTGGTATTTAACTGGCAGTAACGCCTCCCACATTCTCTTCCATTGCAATGATGTAGCAAGTGTAGCAAGTAAGTTAAGCAGGGGGATTTAAATGGGCTAATCAGCCATGGGCACATGGGTTTTTATTTTGTATCTTCTTTATTCCTTAATTTCTAATAATCCTTAATAAACCTCATAAAATATAATATTTTTATTACTAGATACTAATTTAATTTTTACAGTTTTTGGCAACCATAAGATTGGATGAGAACTTCTCAATTTTTTTTAAGATAGCCCAGATCATTTTTTTTTAAGCCATGTTTCTCCTGCCAAGACTCTCTTGATTCAACTTGCTCCTGTTGCCTGTTCCTGCCTCTATTCATCCACACCTGCCTCCTGACATCCGCTACAGACCTGCTTGGCCCAGATCGCCATCCTGCCCTGGCCCCAACCCCAGCAACTCTACTCCTCAGAGCCAGATTGCCCCAGGCTAACCCCAGGACCCAAGCTGCTGGTAGCTGCCCCTGTGTCTTCAGAATCCCAAACCAACTGGTAAAAACTGGGGTGTTCTTTTCTTAGGCAACAATTAGCCTCCATGTGGCAGGGGACCTGGGGGGGGGGGTGAGAATGAGGAAAGGAAGAGACTTTTCCAAACAGGAAGTTGATTACAAGTATGGTGTATTCTATGAGAGAGGAGTGCATTTCCTCTTTCAAAGGATATTTTTTGAGGGAACTGATCCTTTTACTTATTTTACCTGAGATTCAGGGGAGAATTCATCTCCCTGCAACTCTTTGCCATTTGGGCCTGCCCAATTTGAGATTCCTAAAACCCATGTTCACCCTTGATGTGGGAAATCCTATGATACTGACAAAAGGAATCTCAACGGATAAAAAAAGAAAAATCAAAAATGAACTTTAAAGAGACTGGAGGTTATATTTTTAAGACTTTTCAGACTCCAATGTTTTATAAACATCTCTGTATTTTATTGCATTTTGCTGATTGTTTTAAGATTTAATTTTGTTGGTTTTAAGTTCATATATTAATATATTCAATACTAATCTGTTACACTGAATCATTTTAATGTACTGGGTTTTAACTACTATTATATTCTGTTACTTTTCCCCTAAAACTATACTGAACAAATGTTATTGAATAAGCCCATATTAAAAAAAAAAAACAGCCTTTTTTCTATTTTGACTTTGTAAATTGTCACATAAAGGATGGATAGACTTCATCAAAACTAGTTACAATTATATAACAACCTTTGGAAAATTTAATGAGCTAAATATCTAATTGATTTTTAAGGGGTCTTCAAAAATGATTTTTAGATTTTTTTTCAACAACTCTGATCATTTTTGCCTGACTCTAACAGGAGGTAAGACTCATTTTAGAAGCTGAAGTGAAATACAATTATAATCCCCACCTCCCACATTTATAAAAATGTGAATGGATGGGACATCACAGTCTCATACCAAAGGATCTGGGAAGTCGATCCCAAAAGAGGAGCATCTCTCTCATTTTTAACTCTTCAGCTCACTTTACTTAAACCAAAACAATCTAGATTTCTTGATGATGTTCTAGACCCAAATAAGTTTTACTTTGTTTAAAATGTATTTGCCAAGGTTTAAATATTGCTACACCTGAAAAACTTGTGACAAATATAAATTTTCTTTATGTCATACAGCAGATTTATGTTAAATATAATAGTGGGTTTGTTTGCTATTGTAATTAATTGGGCTATTGAGAATTTTGGGGATATTGATAACTTTTGAATGTGCATTTGGTTGTACTCACAGTGAATCATGGCCAGGTAAGAAGAGGAAATGGATCTCATTTTTGGTGAGAAACCTTTGTATTCTATATTTTCTTAGCTGACACAGTGTGTTAATGATTATAAGCTATATATTTTTTTACTCTTTTATTATATTTTTCTTGTATGTGCAATATACTATTTCAGTTTTTTATTTTTTCTCCTTTTTATATTTGAAGCTCATGTCACCAGTATTAAGAAGATTTTAACTTTTTTGATTTTCTAGTAATGTAAGTTTAAAATACATTTGCTATTATAATGTCAATGTGTGCCCCAAAGCTTAATACTATAAAAATGATGCCATTAATTATTTTTTAAAAATTATGGGACTTTGCTTAATGAAAAAAAAGAGCCATTGCACAGTGTCAAAGAAACACAAAACTAAACTGCATAGTGCCAATCGAGCACACGATCAAAGAGACCAACCAATCCCAATGGGGTTGATTAAAATTTTGAGCCATGACAAGAGGACTTGAACATGTTTGGGGTTCGAGGTTGTGTCTGTTTAACATGTGTTAAAGGCAGGACTTCCTTGTTCCACATTCTACCAAGTATCTCAAATTTGGCTCCTACCTGGCTCCTAAAATCTAGTCCCTTTTCTGTCTTTCATAATGTGACAACTTTCTGTAGTTCTGGCTACTGATTGAGTAGATGCATCATTGCTTAAATCATTTTAAATTGGGCCCTGATTCAAGGACCTGTTATAGATTTATTTTTCCTTTACTTAGAATTTTTACACATAAGACTTTGATAAAATGTATTTCATCCAGAAATTATCTTTTTTTGGGGGGGATTTTTTGGATGTTTTATTTCTCTTGCCAATTGATTCATATACCTCATAACTCAGCCATGCATCCCTAAATGATCCTTGTGTTTTTCAATCACCCTCTTCAGGGGGGAATGTATAAATTGCTATTATTTTAAATTACAAAGCTTAAATTCCTTTTGAGAGTAAATTCAGGATAAGAAACATGCTACCTCTCCAAATTCAGAAAATGAACTCTTTGGAAAAAACACCATGAAGATGCCTCCACAGACCACATGCTGCACCAGAAGATCCAGAGAACTTTGGGATGTGGTGATTTGAACTGTGTGGGGTTTGAATGCATTTGTTTTGTATGTTTACTCTTATGCCAAAGGGGACTGCCCCCTAACTGGCTTTTTGTCATTGTGCCTAGCAATTATTGGTTTTGTTCTCTTTTCCTCTTATCCTCAAATTATTGTAATTTCATAGCTGGTATGTTTACAATACACATCAGAGAGACTAGTCTTCCTTGGGCCTCAGGGGGGCGATGTAAAAATGGAGATTTTGAACCCTAGACTTCAATCTCCAGAAGTCCTTGGTATTTCCCAGAATTCCCTATAATCTCACCTGAGTCCCCAAGTTGGCAAGATCACAATTGGTATTTAACTGGCAGTAATGCCTCCCACATTCTCTTCCATTGCAATGATGTAGCAAGTGTAGCAAGTAAGCTAAGCACGGGGATTTAAATGGGCTAATCAGCCATGGGCACATGGGTTTTTATTTTGTATCTTCTTTATTCCTTGATTTCTAATAATCCTTAATAAACCTCATAAAATATAATATTTTTATTAGTAGAGATATAATTTAATTTTTATAGTGGCTTAGTGAATTGGGAGGGAAGTTTAGAGACAGGAGGTCCTGAGTTCCAATCTGGTATCAGATACTTCCTAGCTGGGTGAACCTAGGCAAGTCACTTAACCTACATTGCCTTTTACCACTTTTCTGCCTTAGAAATAATATGCACTATTGATTCTAAGACAGAAGATGAGTTGTTGTTGTTTTTTAATCAATGCCCTTACTCAAACCAAGACTAGTTATCAATTTATCTTCCAGTTAACTGCTTGGTTTATCTTGGTTTATAAAATATTATTTATGTCTTTAGGTTAATGACTTTGAGACAACTAATCCTAACTGCTCTTCAGTTAATTTATCCTATCGCTTGCTTGTGTGAGTCGAGTTCTGGGTATGGAATCAGGAAGACTCATTTTCCTGCATTCAAATCTGACCTCAGACACTTACTAGCTTTGTGACTTTGAGCAAGCCACTTTTCCTCAGTTTCCTCATCTCTAAAATAAACTGGAGGAGAAAATGGCAAACCACTCCAGGATCTTTGCCAAGAAAACACAAAGAATCAGAAATAACTGAAAAATGACTGTACAATAAACTTAATATAATATCTCAGAGCAAGTTCTACCAACAGTTTGAATTGAAGACTTTTGGTTAATATAGAAAGCTAGTCATTTTTATTGCTCAAGTGGCTCCTTCCAGGAAGGTGCTATAATAAGATTTATCTGCACAACCCATAGAAAGGATTTCTTGCTTATGACTTCTACATGAAGATAATATTTCACTTGTACAGTTACTGAAACCCACAAGTGAAGTTTTCCCACAAGGTTCAGGGCTTATCCCATATGTACAAAAATATTTATAACAGCTCTTTTTGTAGGGGCAAATAATTGTAATCTGAAGGGATGTCCATCAGTAGGAGATTGGCTGAACAAATTGTGTTATATGGTTATGATGAGATACTATTGGTTTCAGAAAGAACTGGAAAAACCCAAATGACTTGATGCAGAGTGAAATAAGCAGAACCAGGAAAACACTACACAGAAACAGCAATATTGTGGAATGATCGACTGTGATAGACAGCTACTCTCAGCAATGCAATGATCCAAAACAAATTCAGAGGACTCATGATGAAAAATGCCATCCAATTCCTCAATGCCTACGAAAGCATATTTTCTTCTCTATTTTTTCTTGTTTTTTTTTGTTTGTTTGTTTTTACATAACATGGTTAATGTGAAAAAATGTTTTGAGTATTGTATTTGGAAGTGAAACAAATAAATTGGTACAGCCAGTATTCCCTGCTTTCTCAATGGGTAGGAGAAGAACTGAAAGGAAGGAGAGAATTCAAAACTGTGAACAAAAATTAAAACAAACAAATAAATAAGGTTCAGTGGTCATTGTAGTCTCTTTAGGGAAGAGAAAATAGTCTAGTGAGTAGAAAAAAACAGTGCAATCCAGAGATGCATGTTTCATTATTGTGACCTTTGTGTAAGAGAGGATTTGCAATGCATGCAAAGGACATCATCTGTCAATCAAAAGGAACATTCCATTTGGAATGTTACTGGGAAAAGGCATTGGAGCCAAGCCAGCAGCTGCACTGGGCTGAACTACTTCTGACTTAGGCTGAGAGACCCCTTTGTGGCTTCTGACAGAGTGGTGGAGAAGAAGCTGGGGTTTCTGACTTTTAAATTAAGTTTTAGCTGTTTGTGGCTGTGAAGATCCTGAAGCTTTTGCTGACTGACTGATAATTACCTGGCTGGTTAAAAGAAGAAAGAAGAAAAATATTTGTCCTCCAAATCTCTCTGACTGTCCCTGTTAGTGACTGATTGCCATTCCCACAATATCCTCCTAACCCTCCTTGTATAGACTAGGGAAAACCCCATCCCACTTACCTCATCCTCCATCTTTGTCCTGTCTTCCCCAATAAACCCCTTACTTGAGAAATCAAGAGAAAAGAGTATCTTCTTTGAAACCTCATAGTTCACCCTGGGAAAGAGGGGGGAGGGGAAGCTAAAGGCTTCAGAAGGGGGAGGAAACCAGGAGGTAAAGGTTGGAGGGTAGGAAACATCTTGATCCATAAGTCATCCAGTATTGATCAATAGACACCCTCAGAAGTGTCTCTCTACCACAGATTATCCCTTTATTATATATTATCTCAGATTATCCTTTATTACACCTTTCCACTAATTTGTTTACTGAGCACATACTCCACAAAGTGGTCCTGTCTCCATCACTATAGTTCAGCTGAATAAATAGTTATTAGAATCCTACTTGGTACCAAAAACTATGTTAGGCATTCAGAATACAAAGACAAAAATTAAACAATCTCTCTCTTCCAGGAACTCATATTCTTTTGATGGGGATCCAATATGTGCAAAATCTATGAAGAAATTTCTAGAGGAAAGAATGCTAGTAATTGGGAGGTTCAGGAAATGTGGATATGGAGGTGATGGACCTCAGCTGAACTTTAAAGGAAGCAAAGGATTCCAAAGGCAGAGCTGAGAAGGGAATGAATTCCAAACACAAAGGCTAGAAGATGGAGGTGGAATATTCTATACAAGGAATAGCTATCAAGCAAATTTGGCTAAAACAGAAAATCTATAAAAGGGAGTGATATGAAGTAAGGCTGGGAAGTTAGTGAGGACTAGGCTTTGAAAAGCTTTATTTTATTTATTTATTAAAAAAAAGAAACCCTTACCTTCCATCTTAGAATAAATACTGGGCATTGGTTCTAAAGCAGAAGAGTGGTAAGGGTTAGGCAATAGGTGTTAAGTGACTTGCCCAGAGTCACATAGCTAGGAAGTATCTGGGGTCATATTTGAACCCAGGACCTCTCGTTTCTGGTCCTGACTCTCAATGCACTGAGCAACTCAGCTGACCCCTTGAAAAGCTTTAAATGCCAGGCTGAGGATTTTTGTACTTTATCTTAGAAGCACTAGTGAGTCATCAATGATTTTTGAGTGTGTATATATGTAGATATATGTTTTGGGAGGTGGGGAGAAAGCATGATCAGATCTATGTTTAGGAATATTCTTAAAAGCAGGTTCTTGGGGCAGCTGGGTAACAGTGGATAGAGAGCCAAGTCTAGAGATGGGAGGTTCTGAAATAAAATTTGATCTCAGATACTTCCTAGTTGAGTGACCTTGGGCAAGTCACTTAACCCCAATTGTTTACTCCTTACCATCAACACTGAGTATTGATTCTAAGACAGAAGGTAAGGATTTTAAAAATAAAAGGTAGATTCTTACCTAAGGATCTGGTTCTATAGAGAGGTAGAATAGTCAGCAATTTAAAAAATAATTTTTTATTATAAAGATATTTTATTTTTCCAATTACATGCAATTGATACATTTCCACATAAGGTTTCCAAAATTATACAATCCATATTTTCTCCCTCCTTCACTTCCCTTCCCCTTCTTGGAACTTAGCCAGCCACTTATATGTATATATATGTATATATATGTATATATGTATATGTATACACACACACACACAATATATATATATATATATATATATATGTTTTATTGTATTTCAAGAGATGGCCACTATCATTTCAGAATTAACTTAGATTAACTTATATTTGAAGTAAATTCTTCTCGGTTAAGGCACTGTGTCTAGAAATATCATGTTAAACTACTAGTTTGCTACTTATTATTCCTTACCTTCCATCATAGAATCAATGGTGTGGATTGGCAGAAGAGTAGTAAGGGCTAGGCAATGGGAGGTAAATGACCTGTCCAGGGTCATCTAGCTAGGAAGTTTCTGAGGCAGATTTGAACCCAGGACCTCATCTCTGGACCTGGCTCTTAATTCACTGAGCCACCTTGTGATTCCCCTACCCTCCTATTAACATCAATCCTGACATTTATACAAATTGGTTTATAAAAATAACTAGCTATCACTTGAGAGGAGCAGAGTTCTGAAGTAGCTTACTAGTCAATAAATTTTGATGAAGGAGCAAGAAAAAGAAAGAAAGGTCTTGAGTATGAGGTATTGTTGGAGAAAGTGGGTTCAAGTTGATTATTGCAGGAGAGAAAGCTAAGAAGCCAGGAAATAATGGGAAATCACTGGCTGCCTGGGGACCAGTGGTGATACTGAAAGGAAGAAGGCAGACATCGAAAAGGAGACGGAGACAGTCTTCACCTATTTTGCAATCTTGCCTCTTCTGACCTGTCCTTTGGCATCTCAACCATCCAGCACAATACCTGGGATCTACAAAAAGAAGAAAATATTGATAATTGTTGAATAGCCTTAAGCTATTTCCCTTTTATGAGGCCAAAGAGGATTTGCTGAGTGTTTGTTTTGTTATGTTCTATGAAAATTGGAACTTTGGACTCAGATTTTATTTTGACTGCCATCTCAGATGGAGAGTGCTCTCTGCATACAGTAGGTGCTCAATATTGACTGATCTATCCCAATACCTTTGCATATGGATGTGGAGAAAAGCAAAATCCTGTCCTCTCTCTTTTGGCATTCTTTGACATTACCCTGGAAAGAACGTTGGATTTTCATAGAAACCCAAAATAGACAAAGAATAGTCTGAGATAACTAAATGAATTCCAGGGGTATGCAGATAGATCCATGAGAAATGGATTCTCCATAGGAGATAGTTATTTCAGCCTCAGTCTCTTCAGAACTTGGACAGGAATCATGTGACCCCCACAGAGCTTTGGGTGTAAGGTGTATGTTGCCCTTATAGGTTACGTAGATCCTTCTGAGTTGCCTAGTGTGGCTCATAGGGAAGCATAGATAGGTATCTCTGGAATATTGCCTATTCATCTCCAAGGGAAACTGTGATTGTTGCCCAGAAGGGGATATCAATGAAAAAAATTAATCCTAATACATTACTTTATGATTTAGGATCATGTCTGCCAAAAATAATGTAATGTAATTTAATTTATTTTAAAAGTTAAATAAAATTTAATTTAATCAATGTCTGAGTTGTTTCTAGCTTAGAGAGAAAGATGTCCAAAATGGCATAATTTCCTATACTCTCTGACACTACTGTCTTCCCTAAGATGTTTTGAGATAACATTTATATCAATCTTGAATGAGGGAAAAAATCATAACTAAGAATAATTGGATTAACATTCCATAGTAGTTGCCATTGAGTCACTTTCCCTTTAGAGTTCCCACCTATTATTAATATCTTAATTTTGATGGGTAACGGCTCAAATCTGGCCTTCGACACTTCCTATTTGTATGACTCTGGGTAAGTCACTTAACCCTCATTTCCTAGTCTTTATTGCTCTTCTGCCTTAGAACCAACACACAGTATTGATTCTAAGAAAGAAAGTAAAGTTTAAAAAAATATATGTTTAATATCTTAATTTTTAATTTCTTCCTCCCATTTAAAAAAATCTGAACTTAGACCATAACTAAAATGAGCATTTCCAATGAGGCATTACATGATTTTGCTCATCTTTATTATGAATAACTTGCTTTTCTTTATAAGTATATAATATATTCCACATTACTTAAAAGCTATCTGC